>NC_053022.1:48446089-48622077 GCF_003073215.2 Triticum urartu
TTTCGATTTGTACTCCTTCGGTTTTTCTCTTTATCGTGCAACAGTTCACTTACCACAGATGAGCTTTCTTGTATGTCGACAGGCGCCGCAACCATAGCACCGGAGCCGCTTTAGCGACGGCGACAGCCGGCCCAAACTCAACTGCAACACGAGCACCATCGACGATCCTTAGCTATCAAGTATGAAAATGATACCCATACGCCGCCGAGAATCAGGTACTATTATCCAACGGCCAGCGCCTACGTTCACTTTCCTAGCATAAGCACCGCACCTTTGAATTTCTTCAGGGCATCATTCAGTTTTTCATGAGACGCGTTATTCTGCTTGCACCTGTAGGGCCATACTTCTAGCAGTGAATGATGTCTACTACACAACCTTCTTCTTGTAGACGTTGTTGGGCCTCCAAGTGCAGAGGTTTGTAGGACAGTAGCAAATTTCCCTCAAGTGGATGACCTAAGGTTTATCAATCCGTAGGAGGCGTAGGATGAATATGGTCTCTCTCAAGCAACCCTGCAACCAAATAACAAAGAGTCTCTTGTGTCCCCAACACACCCAATACAATGGTAAATTGTATAGGTGCACTAGTTCGGCGAAGAGATGGTGATACAAGTGGTATATGGATAATAGATATGGGTATTTGTAATCTGAAATTATAAAAACAGCAAGGTAACAAGTGATAAAAGTGAGCGTAAACGGTATTGCAATGTGTGGAAACAAGGCCTAGGGTTCATACTTTCACTAGTGTAAGTCCTCTCAACAATACTAACATAATTGGATCATAAAACTATCCCTCAACATGCAACAAAGAGTCACTCCAAAGTCACTAATAGCGGAGAACGAACGAAGAGATTATGGTAGGGTACGAAACCACCTCAAAGTTATACTTTCCAATCAATCCGTTGGGCTATTCCTATAAGTGTCACAAGCAGCCCTAGAGTTCGTACTAGAATAACACCTTAAGACACAAATCAACCAAAACCCTAATGTCACCTAGATACTCCAATGTCACCTCAAGTATCCGTGGGTATGATTATACGATATGCATCACACAATCTCAGATTCATCTATTCAACCAACACATAGAACCTCATAGAGTGCCCCAAAGTTTCTACTAGAGAATCACGACGAAAACGTGTGCCAACCCCTATGCGTAGGTTCCCAATGTCACGAAACCCGCAAGTTGGTCACCAAAACATACATCAAGTGGCACGTGGTATCCCATTGTCACCACAGATATCCACGGCAAGACATACATCAAGTGTTCTCAAGTCTTTAAAGACCCAATCCGATAAGATTACTTCAAAGGGGAAACCCGATTCATTACAAGAGAGAAGAGAGATACATCATAGGATCCAAATATAATAGCAAAGCTCGCGATACATCAAGATCGTATCATATCAAGAACACGAGGGAGAGAGAGATCAAACACATATCTACTGGTACATACCCTCAGCCCCGAGGGAGAACTACTCCCTCCTTGTCATGGATAGCACCGGGATGATGAAGATGGCCACCGGAGAAGGATTGCCCCCTCCGGCAGGGTGCCGGAACGGGTCTAGATTGGTTTTTGGTGGCTACGGAGCCTTATGGCAGCGGAACTCCCGATCTTTGTTGCGTTCTGGAAGTTTTAGGTCACGTGGGTATATATGGGTGCAGGGAGGACGTCGGAGGAGCCAAGGGGGTCCCACGAGACAGGGGGCGCGCCCTAGGGGGGGCGCGCCCCCCACCCTCGTGAGCACCTCATGTCTCCCCTGACGTGGGGTCCAAGTCCATCAGGTGTGTTTCCTTCCAAAAATAACCTCTCCAGTTGATTTCATTCCGTTTCGACTCCGTCTGATATTCCTTTTCTTCGAAACACTGAAATAGGCATAAAACAGCAAATCTGGGCTGGGCCTCCGGTTAATAGGTTAGTCCCAAAAGTAATATAAAAGTGGATAATAAAGCCCAATATTGCCCAAAACAGTAGATAATATAGCATGGAGCAATCAAAAATTATAGATACGTTGGAGACGTATCAAGCATCCCCAAGCTTAATTCCTGCTCGTCCTCGAGTAGGTAAATGATAAAAAAGATAATTTTCGATGTGGAATGCTAGTTGGCATAATTTTAATGTAATTCTTCTTAATTGTGGCATGAATATTCAGATCCGAAAGATTCAATACAAAAGTTTATATTGACATAAAAATAATAATACTTCAAGCATACTAACTAAGCAATTATGTCTTCTCAAAATAACATGGCCAAAGAAAGCTATCCCTACAAAATCATATAGTCTGGCTATGCTCCATCTTCACCACACAAAATATTTAAATCATGCACAACCCCGATGACAAGCCAAGCAATTGTTTCACACTTTTGATGTTCTCAAACTTTTTCAATCTTCACGCAATACATGAGCGTGAGCCATGGACATACCACTATAGGTGGAATAGAATGGTGGTTGTGGAGAAGACAAAAAGGGAGAAGATAGTCTCACATCAACTAGGCATATCAACGGGCTATGGGGATGCCCATCGATAGATATCAATGTGAGAGAGTAGGGATTGCCATGCAACGGATGCACTAGAGCTATAAATGTACGAAATCTCAACAAAAGAAACTAGTGGGTGTGCATCCAACTCGCTTGCTCACGAAGACCTAGGGCATTTTGAGGAAGCCCATCATTGGAATATATAAGCCAAGGTCTATAATGAAAGATTCCCACTAGTATATGAAAGTGACAACATAGGAGACTCTCTATATGAAGAACATGGTGCTACTTTGAAGCACAAGTGTGGTAAAAGGATAGTAGCATTGTCCCTTATCTCTTTTTCTCTCATTTTTTTATATATTTTTATTTATTTATTTTGGGCCTTCTCTTTTTTTATGGCCTCTTTTTTTCTTTTTTTATTTGGGCTTCTTTGGCCTCTTTTATTTATTTATTTTCGTTCGGAGTCTCATCCCGACTTGTGGGGGAATCATAGTCTCCATCATCCTTTCCTCACTGGGACAATGCTCTAATAATGATGATCATCACACTTTTATTTACTTACAACTCAAGAATTACAACTCGATACTTAGAACAAGATACGACTCTATATGAATGCCTCCGGCGGTGTACCGGGATGTGCAATGATGCATGAGTGACACGTATGAAAGAATTATGAACGGTGGCTTTGCCACAAATACGATGTCAACTACATGATCATGCTAGCAATATGACAATGATGGAGCGTGTCATAATAAATGGAATGGTGGAAAGTTGCATGGCAATATATCTCGGAATGGCTATGGAAATGCCATAATAGGTAGGTATGGTGGCTGTTTTGAGGAAGGTATATGGTGGGTTTATGGTACCGGTGAAAGTTGCGCGGTACTAGAGAGGCTAGCAATGGTGGAAGGGTGAGAGTGCGTATAATCCATGGACTCAACATTAGTCATAAAGAACTCACATACTTATTGCAAAAATCTATTAGTTATCGAAAAAAAGTACTACGCGCATGCTCCTAGGGGGATAGATTGGTAGGAAAAGACCATCGCTCGTCCCCGACCGCCACTCATAAGGAAGGCAATCAATAAATAAATCATGCTCCGACTTCATCACATAACGGTTCACCATACGTGCACGCTACGGGAATCACAAACTTCAACACAAGTATTTCTCAAATTCACAACTACTCAACTAGCATGACTCTAATATTACCATCCTCATATGTCAAAACAATCATCAAGTATCAAACTTCTCTTAGTATTCAACACACTCATAAGAGAATTTTATTATTCTTGAATACCTAGCATATTAGGATTTTAAGCAAATTACCATGCTATTTAAGACTCTCAAAATAATCTAAGTGAAGCATGAGAGTTCATCTATTTCTTCAAAATAAAACTACCACCATGCTTTAAAAGATATAAGTGAAGCACTAGAGCAAATGACAAACTACTCCGAAGGATATAAGTGAAGACCAATGAGTAGTCGAATAATTATGCAACTATGTGAAGACTCTCTAACATTTAATAATTTCAGATCTTAGTGATTTATTGAAACAGCAAGCAAATCTTAACAAAATAAATTGACGCTCCAAGCAAAACACATATCATGTGGCAAATAAAAATATAGCTCCAAGTAAAGTTACCGATGAACGAAGACGAAAGAGGGGATGTCTTCCGGGGCATCCCCAAGCTTAGGCTCTTGGCTATCCTTGAATATTACCTTGGGGTGCCTTGGGCATCCCCAAGCTTAGGCTCTTGCCACTCCTTATTCCATAGTCCATCGAATCCTTACCCAAAACTTGAAAACTTCACAACACAAAACTTAACAGAAAACTCGTAAGCTCCGTTAGTATAAGAAAATAAATCACCACTTCAAGGCACTGTAATGAACTCATTCTTTATTTGTATTGGTGTTAAGCCTACTGTATTCCAACTTCTCTATGGTTTATAAACTCTTTGACTAGCCATAGATTCATCAAAATAAGCAAACAACACATGAAAAACAGAATCTGTCAAAAACAGAACAGTCTGTAGTAATCTGGATCAAACGTATACTTCTGGAACTCATAAAATTATCAAATAAATTGCTGGACCTGAGGAATTTATCTATTAATCACCTGCAAAAATAATTAACTAAATATCACTCTTTAAATAAAAATGACAGCAGTTCTCGTGAGCGCTGAAGTTTCTGTTTTTTACAGCATGATCAACAAGACTCTCCCCAAGTCTTCCCAAAGGTTCTACTTGGCACAAACACTAATTAAAATCATAAAAAAAACATCTAAACATAGGCTAGATGAATTATTTATTACTAAACAGGAACAAAAAGCGAGGAGCTAAAATAAAATTGGGTTGTCTCCCAACAAGCACTATCATTTAACGCCCCTAGCTAGGCATGATGATTTCAATGATACTCACATAAAAGATAAGAATTGTAACATAAAAAGAGCATCATGAAGAATATGACTAGCACATTTAAGTCTAATATGCTTCCTATGCATGGGGATTTTGTGAGCAAACAACTTGTGGGAACAATAATCAACTAGCATAGGAAGGTAAAACAAGCATAACTTCAAAACTTTAAGCACATAGAGAGGAAACTTGATATTATTGCAACTCCTACAAGCATATATTCCTCCCTCATAATAATTTTCAGTAGCATCATGAATGAATTCAACAATATAACCAGCACATAAAGCATTGTTTTCATGATATACAAGCATAGAAATTTTATTACTCTCCACATAAGCAAAATTCTTCTCATTCGGGATAGTGGGAGTATCATAAGAGACTTGGATACTATAAATTGTTTACACATTAAAAGAGTAATGTCCAGAGAAGGGGTAATCATAATCATGGTAAGTTTTATAAATATAATCACTACTTTTTATAGCATATGTATCATCACAATAATTATCATAAGTAGGAGGCATGCTATCATCATTATAAACTTGCATATCAAAAGTTGGGAGACTAAAAATATCATCATTATTAAACATAGCATCCCCAAGCTTGGGACAAACATTAATTGCAGCAAATATATTCTCAAATATGTCATCCTCATCAAACATAGCTTCCCCAAGCTTGGGCCTTTTCGTATCATAAGCATAATCACTCTCATCATTAATAGCATGGATAGCACCAATAGTATAGAAATTATTATATTCTTCCAAGCAAGTGCCAAAAAGATTTTCAAGATCAAAAGAAGTATTATTATCCTCCACAATTATATTTTCATGAGGCACAATAGTAACAGGAGCAGAATTATTTGAGAGAGATATCTTTTTACCTCTCTTCCTTTTTCTTTTCTTCTTCTTCACCACATCATGCGTGGGTTCAATCCTCTTTTTGGATCTCCTTATTAATGAGATTGCTTGAATAGGAGGCTCCTCCTCATTACCTGATTCATCATAAGAAATAATAGGAGGATATTGGGAAGTCTCTTCCCTTTCATTAGTATTCTCTTCATCTTCTAATTTTTTTCTTTTCTTTATGTAGTTGGCAATATAAGGATTTTCAATGCAATTCACCGCACAATACATATAAACTTTCTCTAGATCAATATCGAGGAATTTCTCAAGGTTGTATTCTGGAATATGCTTAGTTTGACGTTTCAATTCTTCATAACCCAAAAGCAAACTTAGTTCATTATAATGCGCAAGGGAAATCAAGCCATCACAATTTTTGGACACGATTCGGTCATGAAACAATTTGCATTTGATATTTAAATGACCATGTTCATTACAAAGTTCACAAGTACGGTAAAGATATTTTAAATTTTTAGCACTCCCATCAAGACTTTCTTGCAACAATTTAGTTTCTAAACACTTATGCCTCTTGCAATATCTATCTTCCCTATTTGGTGTGTACATGCAAACCCAATCTACTCCGCAAAATTTGACATGTTTATAGGAGGCATTTTCATCATAACTAGTGCAATCATCATTAGCATCATGGATATTCAAAGAATTCATACTAACAACATTGCAATCATGCTCGTCATTCAAAGATTTAGTGCCAAACATTTTATGGATTTCTTCTTCTAGCACTTGAGCACAATTATCCTTTCCATCATACTCACGAAAGATATTAAAAAGGTGAAGCGTATGAGACAAACTTAATTCCATTTTTTGTTTTAATATTCTTTTATAAACTAAAGTAGTGATAAAACAAGAAACTAAAAGACTCGATTGCAAGATCTAAATATATACCTTCAAGCGCTAACCTCCCCGGCAATGGCGCTAGAAAAGAGCTTGATGTCTACTACACAACCTTCTTCTTGTAGACATTGTTGGGCCTCCAAGTGCAGAGGTTTGTAGGACAGTAGCAAGTTTCCCTCAAGTGGATGACCTAAGGTTTATCAATCCGTAGGAGGCGTAGGATGAAGATGGTCTCTCTCAAGCAACCCTGCAACCAAATAACAAAGAGTCTCTTGTGTCCCCAACACACCCAATACAATGGTAAATTGTATAGGTGCACTAGTTCGGCGAAGAGATGGTGATACAAGTGGTATATGGATAATAGATATGGGTATTTGTAATCTGAAATTATAAAAACAGCAAGGTAACAAGTGATAAAAGTGAGCGTAAACGGTATTGCAATGTGTGGAAACAAGGCCTAGGGTTCATACTTTCACTAGTGTAAGTCCCTCTCAACAATACTAACATAATTGATCATATAAAACTATCCCTCAACATGCAACAAAGAGTCACTCCAAAGTCACTAATAGCGGAGAACGAACAAAGAGATTATGGTAGGGTACGAAACCACCTCAAAGTTATTCTTTCCAATCAATCCGTTGGGCTATTCCTATAAGTGTCACAAACAGCCCTAGAGTTCGTACTAGAATAACACCTTAAGACACAAATCAACCAAAACCCTAATGTCACCTAGATACTCCAATGTCACCTCAAGTATCCGTGGGTATGATTATACGATATGCATCACACAATCTCAGATTCATCTATTCAACCAACACATAGAACCTCATAGAGTGCCCCAAAGTTTCTATCGGAGAATCACGATGAAAACGTGTGCCAACCCCTATGCATAGGTTCCCAATGTCACGAAACCCGTAAGTTGGTCACCAAAACATACATCAAGTGGCACGTGGTATCCCATTGTCACCACAGATATCCACGGCAAGACATACATCAAGTGTTCTCAAGTCTTTAAAGACTCAATCCGATAAGATTACTTCAAAGGGGAAATTCGATTCATTACAAGAGAGAAGAGGGGGGAAGAAACATCATAGGATCCAAATATAATAGCAAAGCTCACAATACATCATGATCATATCATCTCAAGAACACGAGAGAGAGATCAAACACATAGCTACTGGTACATACCCTCAGCCCCGAGGGAGAACTACTCCCTCCTCGTCATGGAGAACACCGGGATGATGAAGATGGCCACCAGAGAAGGATTGCCCCCTCCGGCAGGGTGCCGGAATGGGTCTAGATTGGTTTTTGGTGGCTACGGAGCCTTCTGGCGACGGAACTCCCGATCTATGTTGCGTTCTGGAAGTTTTAGGTCACATGGGTATATATGGGTGCAGGAAGGACGTCAGAGGAGCCACGGGGGCCCCACGAGACAGGGGGCCCTCATGAGCACCTCGTGTCTCCCCTAACGTGGGGTCCAAGTCCATCAGGTGTGTTTCCTTCCAAAAATAACTTCTCCAGTTGATTTCATTCCGTTTTGACTCCGTCTGATATTCCTTTTCTTCGAAACACTGAAATAGGCATAAAACAGCAAATCTGGGCTGGGCCTCCGGTTAATAGGTTAGTCCCAAAAGTAATATAAAAGTGGATAATAAAACCCAATATTGCCCAAAACAGTAGATAATATAGCATGGAGCAATCAAAAATTATAGATACATTGGAAGTGAACATGTTACATGTGCTAAATTACATACCAGTGCACATATAGTTAATATGCTTTAGTTTTGTCCTGATGCCACCTGTTGGTTCCATCAGACTGCTTAATGTTCTCTATGCTTAGTTACACATCAGCAAACTAGCATGTGGTTTCACTGCTTTTTGTTCGTTTTACCCTACATTTTCTGATGCTAGCTATTACATCACTGCTCCGAGCCTCTGTTCATTACTTGTTTGTGTGTTCTTGATCTTCCCAAGTTGCGTGACTAATTTGATGCTTCTATTAATTATGTAGCTGACAACCCCATCAAGCAAAGTATTTATTCTTTTGGGGCTGGCACCTCGAACAAGCATAAAAATAGAGGGAAGCAGATATACTCCCTCTGATTCTATTTACTCTGCGCATAACTCTTGACCCGCATACCAAGGAGGGCACTGGTTTAATTTTTCTGGACTAATTTGCTAATTAATTAGGGCAGAGGCGGATGGGGCGGGGCATAAAAGCAAACCAGCGCTAGGAATCGACAACGCGCAGACTAATACGAGAAAACTGAGAAAAAGTTATACGCAAAGTAAAAAGAATCGGAGGGAGTATTGTCGTGTATGCACACACCCTTCTTTCATTAGTTTAGATGAACCATTGATGATCAATTCGGACCAGTGCATGCGATTAAAATTAATTTTACCTAAATAGATGGTGCAGAATAAACTACAACAACTAGATTTGCAACCACGGGATGCTGACGATATCTTCAAAGAACATTGCAACAGCAGCTAGGCTTCACAGCAACATATGGTAAGCCAGTGTGTTTTAGTACATGTGAAATGTAATGCGAGTGGGCTGCTTTCTTGGCTTGTGCCCTCAACGTATAATCCTACCGAATTACAAATAGTTCAGTTGTCTGCCTTGCTGTGTTGCTTGGCTCGAATGCTTATTTGTTGTTACGCTATACCTGAGTTGGCCAATATGTCAGCAGTGCCTGATGTACTATCGTAAAGAAATGCATGCCTATTTCATTTGATTCCTTAACTTTTCCTCTCAACTTCATCACAAGACTGTCTTCGTAGTTTATATGAGGCCACACTATTAAGTGCTTTCTCAGATTATTTCAACTGCTTAGATGCCTTAAATATAGCGGTTGTACACTCCCTTTCAACTGGGGATGTCAACTGGGTCCGGTTTAATCCCGATTAAAGTCCACTAGTGGTATGATAGTTCAAAAGAGTTTTTGTTTTTTTGAGGAAAATGAACTAGGGAGGTAGCAAAACCTAACTAGATGGGATTGGCGGATTTCGTTTATTTGCCACTTACATCCCTAGTTTCATCTTACCATTTTAATTTCTTTTCGGTTGATGCTGCTTCGAACCATTTAAATATAGTTTGCCATGCTCGGCAATAATTCGTCCGTCGTTTACCATGTAAGCTTACTGCCTGGATCATACGATAACTATCTCTTACTGATGTCCAGCGGAAACCTTTCAGGATGTCGTTCACACTAGGACACAATGTACAACCCCAGAATCTATTCGTGGAAGCAGTGCACCATCCATGTTACCAGATGGTAGCAGTTCAGAGGCAACACCACCGGAGAGCAGTCTGAGCACAGATATTGTAGTGCTTGAGGCTCTACTAGAGGCATAAAGAGATGGTGTGGCTGCCATGAATGAGGTAATATTTATCTTGAGGCTGGAAATTACGGAATTAGCGGCACGCATTGTGCAAGCAACCCAAGAATTGGAGGAAGTAAGAATGTTGCATTTGAAGACGGAGGAGGTCCTGCTGTTGCTGCTATCTGAAGCCCAAGATAATCCCGGTTCTTCTTTAGATACCAGTTGAAATTTTCATTAGATTATTGTACTTGCATGTTGTGTCATGTATCTAAATGGATTATATTGCAAGACCCCCTATGTTGTCCATGTGTTGTAATGATCCGAATTTTTTAGGCGAGGTAATCCTCAGAACTTGTATGATTGACATAAGGTGAATTTTTTGTCGTGTGGGCATATTGTATTAGATGAAATAACTGTTTGACTCAGAGTGTATCCAACCTACTAAATTCGAAGATCACGGCATTTCTAAATCATAGTCCTATATAAAGGTGGAATAAATCTTTGTTGTGGTTTTGAAGAAATAAATAACAAAACATATAATTATCTGTGGATATTCGTAATCGAATACAAATTGGATTTGAATTTAGTTTGCCAGGTCCTAGGGCAAACGTGAATGCTAATTCTCTCAAGTTTTGAACGAAGTGGCTAAACACCCACTATAATTTGTGGGCTGCTCAAAGCAAGTGTTTGCGAGATGGAAATTACTGTCTACCCCTAACACTTGACATCCTTATCGACAGGATTTATACTACTGTTAATAGGGGTAGACTAGTAACTTCAATCAGACGTGACACGACGGCCTCTGAGCCCATTCAGACACGGTGGGCGCCAAACGTGGGCGGCAAAACACATTTGATTCAAGCTTGTCCAAAAGACATGTGTCTCTTCCTCCATTTCCCCATTCATACACGGTGGGCGGCAAAACAAACTCTCCTCGTCCGAAATCGATGTAGGCTTATATTTTAAATAGGGGCAGATGTGTAACTTCCATCAGACGTGACACAACCGCCCTACCTGTCAGCCCCGTTCATACACCGTGGGTGCCAACTGTGGGCGGCAAAACACCCTCTCCTCGCCCGAAATCGATGTAGGCTAATATTTTAAATAGGGGCAGATGTGTAACTTCCATCAGACGTGACACAACCGCCCTACCTGTCAGCCCCGTTCATACACCGTGGGCACCAACCGTGGGCGGCAAAACACCCTCTCCTTGCCCGAAATAGTTACCGGCAAATATTTGGGAGATGCGAGAATACCGTCCTATCCCCAACCGATGCGATGTCCAAAATTTTAAATGGGGGATAAGTTCGTAACTTTCCCCCATTTCAGAGAAGCGCGTCCCAAAGTTTGAGATCCCTCCCCTCCCCTCCATTTCCCCATTCATACACCGTCGGCGGCACGACAACCTCTGCACTGTGGCCAGCCTCCTCCGTCCGCCACCCCATCGTCCTCCACCTTGCCGGAGCCGCTACCCCTACCCCGTCGTCCACTGCAAGAGATGGACGTCTCTCATCCACGGCGCTGGACCAGCATCCTTTCATCGCCTCCTCTCGCTTCATCGGCATTGTCGTCCACCTTGCCGTTGCCGCTCCTACGACCGCCTCGTCCACGGCAACATGATATATCCCCCGACCCGGCCGTCTGCCGTCTAAAGTCTTCTTCCCCGCCGCCAACAGCCATCGCACCCGCAGCACCCTCAACGTATCAGCATAGGCCTACACGGCATCGCAAGAGAGGTGGTACTCTTCCATATGTGCTTAAGTTATTGATCTCACCCAGAAAATAGATCGTAATTTGTTTACTGTACTTTTCTTGTCCGTACCAAATCGTAGTGGCTAGTTGAAAGCAAACATTGGTTGCGAAGTAGCTTTGTCCGGTTTGCACCTTCAGATCCGCCATGGCACGGGCACTATACTCGTAAAGATTATGGTTTCCCCCCTTTATATTCACTACCATCATCGTAGGTGCTTCGTGTCGTGCTAGCACTGCTCCTCAAGACCTCAACCCAAAGCTTACGTGTTGAAATACAAATCTGATATGATGCTCATATCACTAAAACAGAGAACGTTTAATTGGTCACCTAATGTTCCGATATTCGTTTCGAAAAGCATGTGCGCCACCCACTGGTCCAGCTAGTTCCACTTTCCTGATTTTTCTCTTGATGCTTAGGGTTTTCCCCTTTTATCTACTCTACTATGATCTGCGTAGGTGCTTTCTGTCGTACTAGCATTACTCCACCCTTCAAGCTAAACAACACAACACTCAGAATTCGAAAGCTTAGTTGTTCAAATATGATTGTGATATGATACCGATATTAGTTAACCGACACATTTAATTGGTTAGCTAAAGGTCCCACTTGAGTTTCCAAATGCATGTCGCGACATATAGAGAGACAACATAATTGCATTTCTTTGTCACTTGTTGATCGTACTTTCTTGTCCATACCAAATCTTAGTTGTTATTTCAAAGCAAACATCGGTTGCTAACCACCCTTTGCGCGGTTTGCAGCTTCAGATCTGCCATCCCACTGCCAGAGTCAACACTGTACTCATCATGCTTATGTTTTCCCCATTTTATGATGACCACAATCAGCCTACGTGGTTCGTGTCGTAATAGCACTGCTCCACCCATCGAGCTAAACAAGCTTAGTTGTACAAATTCATATCTGGTATTATTGCTGATATTAGTAAAACTGGGAGATGTTTAATTGGTTAGCTAAATGTTCCTACTTTAGTTTTGAAATGCATGTGAGCCACATATGGAGAGACCGGAAAGAATAGTATTTCTCTGTGCGCTCTGGTTCATCATGGGTGGCCAACCGACATTGTATTAAAAGACTTGTAATATGTTCAATTTGCTTTCTCTTCTGCTCTTCTTTAATATGATACTCTTCTCTTGCGGTCGACTGGTCAGGTCGAGTTGTTCTCCCTTAGTATATTTTGAATCTGTCAGGTCAGGTCTACTTGTTCTTCTTTACTATATGTTGAAGCTATCATCTGCGAAGTGTCATCACTTCTGGAGCTCTCATATTTTGAGTAGTAGGCCACATTATATTAATGCACACAACAAATTACAGCATGCATGGCATCTTTTAAAAGAATTGCAAAGATAGCACGAAGGGGTTTACAGGTAGGCAGTATTGGATTAGAATCACTTCTGCATTACAAAGAAAATCTCACTTGTTTTTATGTTTTCATGCATGTCAGATATTGAACATTATCAAAATGAATATGAGAATGGGCGCACGAGAGGAATATTGCGGAATGATCCACTGCCTAACAAACTTGGCATGGTGGGGGATGGCCTATCTTATTCACCCATCAAGGTGCTTGCTCTAACTTTGCAAAGTTGTATTGGTCGCACATATTTTGCTTCTGACCTCTTGCATTACTTCTACTTTGTTACACCATCTGCTTAGTTTAAGCATCATATATGAGTATATGCCATACCTATCCATTTTCTGTACCTATTCCATGTGTCGTCACACTATGTTTTTCCAGCCAAATGTTGTTCTTTCGTAATAGGTGTCCAAAAGGAAGAGGGTGAGTGCAGGTCGTCAGGGAGTACAAACTAGGTATTTGGAAAAGGTAGTGATACATGTTAAATCAGATAGATCAGCAGCCACAGAAAACACAGGCCCAACTGTACCACACTTTACCCCTACTCCAGTGGCCAAACCCCTAGTAGAACTGCTGGGAGCCCAGTGTCAGCTACTGTCTATGATATCAATTCAAAATTTGAACTCCTAAATTTCTGCTTGTGCCTTACCTTCTCTCTTGTATGAAAACTAATTTCAGATGAATCTCCTTGCTCAAAGGATCATACGATCTCAAAACAATAATGGGCTCTACATTGCTCTTGTCAGTACCTCTCTCCCTTTTGCCTTGTAACATTGTACTTAATTAATTGCTATTTGATTATGTATCATCAGTCTGCACCTGAGCTTCATTATCCTCTGTTTCTTCCAATATTATTTGATCTATATTTACTCTTTGCAAAATGTAGAATAATGGCAACGCTTATAAAGAATTTTCTTTGGGGAATTTATTGAATTATCCTTCCATCAACATGGAGAAGGGCTTTGTCCAGCCTGTGTTAACATGTAATGTAAGTTCATCCTTCTCAAGCCTTCAAACTTTGTTCTAGTATAGATTTGGATAAGCATCATTTCCTCCACTGTTGTTTGCTTTGCTGTTTACATCTGATTGGATGTTTGCAACAACTACCAGTTTCAAATTGTAGTTGTAAAAACATGTTCCTTATGCAGAACAGACCATTTATTTGCTTATATAATTGTGAAACCTGTTACGTGTCTCCTTGTTTCTATTTCAGACTCGTATCTCTTACGCCAGGCAGAACTTTAGGGAAGATAGTGAGCCAAACCATCTTGAGGACAGCGAGATGACCCCAAGGTCATGTCTTCATGAAGACAGTGAGTTGAAGCTACTCACCAGCAGGTGTGAGACAACCTCTGTGCAGTCGTTGCCTCAATCGGTTCGACTTCTTCAGTCTCAACTTAAAGCGGAAAGGCTTGCTTCATCTCAGCTCCGACATGAAGTCAAAGATGCAATGAAGATGTCAGAGGACTGTTGTGCGCACCATCATGCCTTAAATCTAGTGTTGATGCATCTATCGTTGACACAACCGAGGTCTACTCAGCTTCTTCAGCTGTTTGGGGGCGCGACCTGGCCAGACCAAGTGCCTTCTGATGTGCTCTCAGTTTTGTATATTCTTTTGTCAGCGCGTTTGTTTGCACTGGTGGTGAACTTTGATGCCCAGTGGATGTAATATGTGTGATAGCCGTGATAGCCTAGCGTAAGTTTCTTGGTTATTTATTTCCTTGTTGTCTTGTTTATTTGTCTGCTTCTAGTCATTGCAGTTCTTTTTCCGCGATTTGCTAGTGGCTGCGATAACCTATTTTTTAAAACTAGGCCACAATAACCATGGGCTAATATTTACTGTAGTGACACCGGGCCTCCTACGGGCCGTAGAAACAGTGGGCCTTCTACGGGTCGTAGAAACAATGGGCCTTCTACGGGCCGTATCATCAATGGGCCTTATACGGGCCGTATCATCAATGGGCCTTATATGGGCAGTATGATCAATGGCCAAACATGGGCCAATAACAGGCCGCATTATGGCCGTAAACGGGCTAGAGTTAGAATCGTCCGTTCATGGGCCGACCATAACGGGCCATCGTTAATAGGTCGTATTTGATGATGCTATGAAAACGGCCCAATGTATTAACGGACCACAATCGGGACGACTGTAACCACGGGCTGAATTTGGCCCACAAGCAGAAAATGACAGTAACAGGCCGTAAGTAAACGAATGCTGGAAATGAGCCCAAGAATAAATGGGCTCTGAGAAGGCCGAAAGATAACATGGGCTGGAAACGGCCCAATGGAATAATGGGCCGTTAATGGGTATAAAGTGATACACTGTTCATTACGGGCCAGTTTCACCATGGGCCGTTAATGGGTGTAAAGTGATACACTGTTCATTACGGGCCAGTTTCACCACGGGCCGTTAATAGGCCAAGAGTTACATAGGGCCTCATATGGGCCGAAAGACGTCATGGGCCATACATGGGCCAGAAGTGAAAATGGGCTGGAATCATATTGGGTGGCCCAGATGACGTTACTGGGCCTAATTCGGATAGGGCATAACGGGCCTTGGGTTAGCGGGCTGTAAATGGGCTATATGCGAACAGGCCGTTAACAAGCTTTACATGGGCCGGCCCGCCACCTTTTGACCACGTCAAACGGGCCGGCCTTTTCACAGTAATGGGCCTCTGTTGGGCCGTGCCACATGTCGATGTATCATAGGCGCCTATCTGACCCACTGACGAGCTGACACGTGTTTTGTCCGGCCAATAAGAATTTTACACGTGGAAATTTCCCATTGGTCGGGGCTGTTAACGGGTTATCGGATCCAAAACCCAACCCGATAGCTTAACGGTGTTCCATTATGGTGGATGCCACGTGCCGGTCACCCTTGACAAAAGCACTTCTGTGACGCGCGATTTATCGTCATGGAAGTGGACACTTCCGTGATGATAATTTTGGTAATGTCATGGAACACTTCTACGACAGCACAGGTATGACTATCTTGATTCTGTCATAAATTTGTCATGGATGTACATGCATGACAAAAAAACGCGACCTACTATGACAAACACGTATCATCACGGAAGTGTATTTTTTTGTAGTGCACACATGATGAACAATTGCTCTTTTATTGTGTTGAGTGCCACACTATCTTCACTACACCCCATGCACATTATGCTTGGATTGTCTTGCACTTGACCCATGTGTTTAGACACTTCATTTTATTTGGTGTTGTGAATGATTCTTATGCCTACCATAGACCTTTCATTGAGCGCTTTGCCCATGCTTGCTATGACTTTGAGGTAGATGTTTATTCTCGTGTTACACATATTTGCATCACTACCTCACATTTACATGTTTGTCCCCATGATATCTTTGCTTGTGCTCGATTGATATGCTTACATGCCATGTCACAATCCTTTGTCACACCATATGCTTTGCATGATGACGACACTTGTTTGGTGAATAACCTCTTGAATGCTTGGTTTTGCACTAACGCTAACCACATTTGTTTTTCCAAGTGTTTGTTGTCCTTACTCCTTTTGAAGGAATCACAAGACGGTGCGACATTGGAGAGTGCCCATTTCGAGCTTCAAGATGACAAGTACTTGGTGAACGTCCACTTCTACACGGCGAAGCCATCTCTTTCCCATGGTGATTTGGTTTTCGATCCGAGGTCGGATCTTTCCCAAGGGAGGGGAGATGATGCGGAGCATCCTATGGACATCACCATGTCAATAGTCCGTTTGGCAAGTGAGACGTGCGACCTCTACTTCACATACACAAAGGTGAATCATCTCCTTTACACGTGCTCACTTGACCCCTTCGAGGATGGTATACTACTTGACACTTCTCCCGTGTACATGCATAGGTATTGTCGGAGCTTCACGGATGACGAGGAGTGCAAGCGCCAAGGAACAACTACACGATCTGCGAGGGAAGCCTAGAAGCGACGACGGAAGAAGACGGAGCTGCTGACGCTACAGCGACCGGACATCCGGCACCTGTGCAGCCGCCCAGGAGCTGCACCAACAGAAGGCCAAGAGCTTCAGCGACCGGACATCCGGTGCCAGCCCGGACATCCGGCGCCTCAGCAACGCCAGGACATTGATGACCCACAAGTATAGGGGATCTATCATAGTCCTTTTGATAAGTAAGAGTGTCGAACCCAACGAGGAGCAGAAGGAAATGATAAGCGGTTTTCAGCAAGGTATTCTCTGCAAGTACTGAAATAAGTGGTAACAGATAGTTTTGTGATAAGATAGGTTGTAACGAGCAACAAGTAACAAAAGTAAATAAAGTGCAGCAAGGTGGCCCAATCCTTTTGTAGCAAAGGACAAACGGAACAAACTCTTATAATAGGAAAAGCGCTCCCGAGGACATATGGGAATATCGTCAAGCTAGTTTTCATCATGTTCATATGATTCGCGTTCGATACTTTGATAATTTGATATGTGGGTGGACCGGTGCTTGGGTGCTGTTCTTACTTGAACAAGGATCCCACTTATGATTAACCTCTATTGCAAGCATCCGCAACTACAACAAAAGTATTACGGTAAACCTAACCATAGCATGAAACATGTGGATCCCAATCAGCCCCTTACAAAGCAACGCATAAACTAGGGTTTAAGCTTCTGTCACTCTAGCAACCCATCATCTACTTATTACTTCCCAATGACTTCCTCTAGGCCCAAATAATGGTGAAGTGTTATGTAGTCGACGTTCACATAACACCACTAGAGGCTAGACAACATACATCTTATCAAAATATCAAACGAATACCAAATTCACATCACTACTCATAGCAAGACTTCTCCCTTGTCCTCAGGAACGAACGTAATTACTCACAAAGCATATTCATGTTCATAATCAGAGGGGTAATAATATGCATATAGGATCTGAACATATGATCTTCCACCAAATAAACCAACTAGCATCAACTACAAGGAGTAATCAACACTACTAGCAACCTACTAGCACCAATCCCGGACTTTGAGACAAGAATTGGATACAAGAGATGAACTAGGGTTTGGAGATGAGATGGTGCTGGTGAAGATGTTGATGGAGATTGTCCTCTCCCGATGAGAGGAGCATTGGTGATGACAATGGTGATGATTTCCCCCTCCGAGAGGGAAGTTTCCCCGGCAGAACAGCTCTGCCGGAGCTCTAGATTGGATCCGCCAAGGTTCCTCCTCGTGGCGGCGGAGTCTCGTTCCCTCTTATTTTTTTCTCATCGAAAGACCTCATATAGGAGAAGATGGGCGTCGGAGAGCCACCAGGGGGCCCACGAGGTAGGGGGCGCCCTAGGGGGTGCCCCCCACCCTCGTGAGCAGGGTGTGGGCCTCCTGGCCTTCATCTTTGGCGAGGATTTTTCTTTATTTATTTTAAGACGTTTCGTGGAGTTTCAGGACTTTTGGAGTTGCGCAGAATAGGTCTCTAATATTTGCTCCTTTTCCAGACCAGAATTCCAGCTGCCGGCATTCTCCCTCTTTATATAAACCTTGTAAAATAAGAGAGAATAGCAATAAGTATTGTGACATAAAGTGAAATAACAGTCCATAATGCGATAAATATCGATATAAAAGCATGATGCAAAATGGGCGTATCAACTCCCCCAAGCTTAGACCTCGCTTGTCCTCAAGCGAAAAGCCAATAACAATAAATGTGCCCTCATGTTTAGAGGTAGAGGCGTCGATAAAAATAAAATATGGACATGAAGGCATCATGACTATTCTCATAACAGCAACATATATAGATTTTGTCATATGATTACTTATGTTCAAGTGTGATCTATTCACAATGCAAAAGTATAAATCATAAACCTTATTGGGCTCCGACAAACTATAATCTCAGTCATTGAAGCAATTGCAATTTATCATAACATCGGAAATAGTCTATGTCAGAGCTAAAAAGCAAGTCCACATACTCAACTATCATTTAGTCCTCCATAATTGCTAACACTCATGCGATACTTGTGGTTACGGAGTTTTAATCGGACACAGAGAAAGATAGGGGCTTATAGTTTTGCGCCACAACCTTTTACCTCAACGGTAATGCCAACAATAATGGTTCATGCTCCCCTACATCCAATTAGATATATATATCATGTTCTTTCCAATAATAATAAAGGATAGGCCCTTCTCAGAGGGAAGCAGAGGTTGCCATGCACTTTTATGGTTGGATATATAAAATCTCAATGCGAAAGAACGTCACTTTATATTGCCCCTTGTGATATGAACCTTTATTATGCAGTCTGTCGCTTTTATTACTTCCACATCACAAGATCGTATAAAGCTTATTTCTCCCACACCAATCAATCATACATATTTAGAGCAATTTTTATTGTTTTGCACCGATGACAACTTACTTGAAGGATCTTACTCAATCCATAGGTAGATATGGTGGAATCTTATGGAAAAACTGGTTTAAGGGTATTTGGAAGCACAAGTAGTATTTCTACTTGGTGCTGAGAATTTGGCTAGCATGAGGGGGAAAGGCAAGCTCAACAAGTTAGAGGATCCATGACAACATACTTTATCTCGGATATAAGAAATACATAACTCATTACGTTGTCTTCCTTGTCCAACATCAACTCTTTAGCATGTCATATTTTAATGAGTGCTCCCAATCATAAAAGATGTCAATGATAATATATCTATATGTGAAAACCTCTCTTTCCTTATTACTTCCTATTAATTGCAACAATGACCAAAGCTATGTCTGACAACTCCCAACAACTTTTAATCATCATACTCTTTCTATGTGAAGTCATTACTCTCAATAAGATCAATATGAACTTTTTGTTTCTTTTTATTCCTTTTCTCTTTTCTTTTATTCACCCAAGATCATGGCAAAATAATCAAGCCCTTGACTCAACACTAATCTTTATTATATATAGCTCACGGACTCGATTACATAGAGAGATCATAAAGCAAAACTCAAAACTAGATCATACCATAAACTTTATTCTACTGGATCAAGATACTACTAATAGGATCGAACTAAGAAAACGGTAAAGATAAGAGTTGTGGTTGTGATACGATACCGGGGCACCTCCCCCAAGCTTGGCAGTTGCCAAGGGGAGTGCCCATACCCATGTGATTATATCTCCTTTGTCGGTGAAGAAGGTGGTGGTGATGTTAGCTTAGTTGATAGCTTAGGCTTCTCCCTTAATTTGCGCTTGAGGACAGCATTTTGATCCCTCAGATCATCAATCTCCCACTCCAAGGTTAATATCTTTTTGCATAGGTCCTACTTATTTTCCTGCAAGAGACGAAAAGGGATAAACTCGAACTTGGGTTTCTCTACCCTATCAGGGAGACTTGACTTTTTGAATTTCACGTGCATGTCCCCAGGTTGAGGTAATGGTGCTTCATCTTCATCTGAGCTCGTCTCCTCCTTCCCCTTGGGTTCATAGTCCTCTTCTTCCTCCGTGGTCCATCCATTATGTTCCACATCTCCATAGACCTTTGGATTTGCTAAGTAATCATCCACATAGCTTTCTCCTTCCGAATCATGGGAAGACATGTTGATTTAATCTACAAGAGGACAGCTCGAAACAAAGACAGGAGATTTTTGCGTGATACGGGAGTCAAAAAAACTTTGGGAGAATATATAATGAATTTTTACCGACCAAAATACGTAATGTGCAAGAAAACGGAGTCCGGAAAGCACACGAGGTGCTCACGAGGTAGGGGGCGCGCCCAGGGGGTAGGGCGCGCCCACCACTCTCGTGGGGCCCTCGTGTCCTTCCCGGACTGCAACTTATTTTTCTATTTTTCTAAATATTCCAAAACGGAGAAATATTGCCTTAAAATTGTTTTGGAGTCGGTTTACTTACCGTACCACATACCTATTCCTTTTCGGAGTCTGAAACGTTCCGGAAAGTGTCCCTTATGTATTCCTCCGCGGTTACGGTTTCAATAATATTGGTTTCAACATTTATGGGATTAGCTAAGATATAATGTTTGATTCTTTGACCGTTTACCACCTTTGGATTTGTGCCCTCGAAGTTGTTGATTTTTATGGCACCGGAATGATAGACCTCTTCGATAACATAGGGGCCTTCCCATTTAGAGAGAAGTTTTCCTGCAAAAAATCTTAAACGAGAGTTGTATAGCAATACATAATCACCTACATTAAACTCACGCTTTTGTATCCTTTTGTCATGCCATCTTTTAACTTTTTCTTTAAACAACTTGGCATTTTCATAAGCTTGGGTTCTCCATTCATCAAGTGAGCTAATATCAAATAACCTCTTTTCACCGGCAAGTTTAAAATCATAGTTAAGCTCTTTAATAGCCCAATATGCCTTATGTTCTAGTTCGAGAGGTAAGTGACATGCTTTTCCATAGACCATTTTATACGGAGACATACCCATAAGATTTTTGTATGCAGTTCTATAAGCCCATAACGCATCATCAAGTTTCTTGGACCAATTCTTTCTAGACCTATTAACAGTCTTTTACAAAATTAATTTGAGCTCTCTATTGCTCAACTCTACTTGACCACTAGACTGTGGGTGATAAGGAGATGCAATTCTATGATTAACATCATATTTAGCAAGCATTTTATGGAAAGCACCATGAATAAAGTGTGAACCACCATCAGTCATTTAATATCTAGGGACTCCAAACCTCGGGAAAATAACTTCTTTAAGCATTTTAATAGAAGTGTTATGATCAGCACTACTAGTTGGAATAGCTTCTACCCACTTAGTAACGTAATCAACAGCAACTAGAATATGTGTGTATCCATTAGAGGCAGGAAAAGGTCCCATATAATCAAAGCCCCAAACATCAAACGGTTCAATAACAAGTGAATAATTCATAGGCATTTCTTGACGTCTACTAATATTACCAATTCTTTGACATTCATCACAAGACAAGACAAACTTACGGGCATCCTTGAAGAGAGTAGGCCAATAAAAACCAGATTGCAATACCTTATGTGCAGTTCTATCTCCAGCGTGGTGTCCTCCATAAGATTCGGAATGACACTTGCGTAGGATTTGTTCCTTTTCATGCTCAGGTACACAACGTCTAATAACACCATCTACTCCTTCTTTATAAAGATGTGGGTCATCCCAAAAGTAATGTCTCAAATCATAGAAGAACTTTTTCTTTTGTTGGTATGTGAAGCTAGGTGGTATAAATTTAGCGACAATATAATTAGCATAATCAGCATACCATGGAGTACTACGAGAAGTACTTATAACATTTAATTGTTCATTAGGAAAGCTATCATTAATAGGTAGTGGGTCATCAAGAATATTTTCTAACCTAGACAGGTTGTCTGCAACGGGGTTCTCAGCTCCCTTTCTATCATCAATATGCAAATCAAATTCTTGAAGCAAGAGAACCCATCTAATAAGTCTAGGTTTAGCATCTTTCTTTTATAAGATATTTAATAGCAGCATGATCAATTTGAATAGTTACTTTAGAATCAACAATATAGGATCTGAACTTATCACAAGCAAATACAACTGCTAAGAGTTCTTTTTCAGTAGTAGCATAATTTCTTTGAGCATTGTCTAGAGTCTTACTAGCATAATGAATAACATTTAATTTCTTATCAACTCTTTGCCCTAGAACCACACCTACAGCATAATCACTAGCATCACACATAATTTCAAAGGGTAGGTTCCAATCAGGTGGCTGAACAACTGGTGCAGAGACTAATGCTTTCTTAAGTATTTCAAATGCTTCCACACAATCATCATCAAAGACAAATGGTATATCTTTTTGCAATAAATTAGTCAGAGGCCGAGAAATTTTTGAGAAGTCCTTAACGAACCTCCTGTAAAATCTGGCGTGACCAAGGAAACTTCTTATACCTTTGATGTCCTTGGGACATGGCATCTTTTCAATAGCATCAACCTTGGCTTTATCAACTTCAATACCTCTTTCAGAAACTTTGTGCCCCAAGACAATACCTTCATTAACCATAAAGTGGCACTTTTCCCAATTCAAGACAAGATTAGTTTCTTCACATCTCTGCAAAACTCGATCAAGATTGCTCAAGCAATCATCAAAAGAGGAACCATAGACGGAAAAGTCGTCCATGAAAACCTCACAAATCTTTTCACAAAAGTCAGAGAATATAACCATCATGCATCTTTGAAAGGTAGCAGGTGCATTACATAAACCAAAAGGCATATGTCTATAAGCAAAAGTACCAAAAGGGCATGTAAAAGTAGTCTTTGATTGATCTCTAGCCGACACAGGTATTTGAGAGAAACCAAAATAACCATCTAGAAAGCAATAGTGTGTATGTTTGCATAATCTTTCTAGCATTTGATCAATAAAAGGTAAGGGGTAATGATCTTTCTTAGTAGCTTTATTTAATTTGCGGAAATCAATTACCATCCTATAACCTGTGATAATTCTTTGTGGAATCAATTCATCTTTATCATTAGGAACAACAGTAATACCTCCCTTCTTAGGGACACAATGGACAAGACTTACCCACTCACTATCAGCAACGGGATAGATTATACCTGCCTCCAGAAGCTTTAGTATTTCTTTTCTTACCACTTCTTTCATTTATTTTCTTACCACTTCAGACGTCGTTGAGGATCATGAACTGGTTTGGCATCTGCTTCCAAATTTATTTTATGTTGACATAGAGTGGGACTAATGCCCTTAAGATCATCAAGAGTATATCCAATAGCAGCACGGTGCTTCTTTAGAGTTTTCAATAATCTTTCTTCTTCATGCTCTGAAAGGTTAGCACTAATAATAACAGGATATATCTTCTTTTCATCAATATAAGCATATTTAAGATTATCAGGCAAAGGTTTGAGCTCAAACATGGGATCACCCTTGGGTGGAGGTGGATCCCCTAAAATTTCAACAGGCAAGTTGTGATGCAGAATAGGTTCTTGTTTAAATAATACATCATCTATTTCCCTTCTTTCTTTCATGAACATATCATTTTCATGGTCTAGCAAATAGTGTTCTAAAGGATCACTAGGAGGTACGGCAATAGAAGCAAGACCAATAATTTCATCCTTACTAGGTAATTCTTCCTCACGATGTTGTTTACTAAATTTAGAGAAATTAAACTCATGAACCATATCATCCATGCCAATAGTAACAATATTCTTAGTGCAGTCTATGGTAGCATTGACAATATTTAAGAAGGGTCTACCAAATATAATTGGACAAAAGCTATCTTGCAGAGAAGTAAGAACAAGAAAATCAGCAGGATATTTAGTTTTCCCACACAAGACTTCAACATCTCTAACAATTCCAATTGGTGCTATAGTATCTCTATTAGCAAGTTTAATAGTAACATCAATATCTTCTAACTCAACAGGTGCAATTTCATTCTTAAATTCTTTGTATAAGTCATGAGGTATAACACTAGCACTAGCACCCATATCACATAAGCCATGATAACAATGATCTCCTATTTTAACAGAAATAACAGGCACGCCTACCACAGGTCTATGTTTATCCTTATCACAAGGTTTAGCAATTCTAGCAGTTTCACCTTCGAATTGAATAACATGCCCATCAATATTATCAGACAAGAGATCTTTAACAATAGCAATATTAGGTTCTACTTTAACTTTCTCAGGAGGTGTATAAGTTCTAGTATTGCTTTTGCGAACAACAGTTGAAGCTTTAGCATGATCCTTTATTCTAACAGGGAAAGGTGGCTTCTCAATATAAGAAGTAGGAACAATAGGATCATTATAAGTGACAGTCTTTTCTTCAACTTTAATAGGTGCAGCTACTTTTACTTCTATGGGAGGATGATATTTAAACCACTTCTCCTTAGGGAGATCAACATAAGTAGCAAAAGATTCACAGAAAGAAGCTACTATCTCAGAGTCAAGTCCATATTTAGTGCTAAACTTATGGAAAATATCGGTATCCATAAAAGATTTAACACAATCAAACTTAGGTATCATACCTGACTCCTTACCTTCGTCGAGGTCCCAATCTTCAGAGTTGTTTTTAATTCTATCCAATAAATTCCATCTGAATTCAATAGTCTTCATCATAAAAGAGCCAGCACAAGAAGTATCGAGCATGGTGCGATTGTTTTCAGAAAGCCGAGCATAAAAACTTTGCATGATTATTTCTCTTGAGAGCTCATGATTGGGGCATGAATATAACATTGATTTAAGCCTCCCCCAAGCTTGAGCGATGCTTTCTCCTTCGCAAGGTCAGAAATTATATATATAATTGTGATCACGATGAACAAGATGCATAGGGTAATACTTTTGATGAAATTCCAGCTTCAATCTTTTATAGTCCCATGATCTCATATCATCACATAGCCTATACCATATCAATGCGTTTCCCTTCAAAGATAAAGGGAAGACCTTCTTCTTAGCAACATCAGCAGGTATACCTGCAAGCTAAAATAATCCACAAACTTCATCCACATATATTAAGTTTTCATCAGGATGCTTTGTTCCATCTCCTGTAAAAGGGTTATCTAGCAGTTTTTCTATCATACCCGAAGGATACTCATAAGGAATTTCATTTTCAATAAGTTCAGTAGTTTGAGGAGAAACTCTTTGCTCTACTGGACGGGGTGAAGATACCCCGAACAAACCCCTCAGAGAATTACTTTCCATAGTAACAAGTGACAGTAAATTTCAGCACACTATATAAATTTTTCCTTACCAAATTCCACCTACCAAAGGCGCTGCACTCCCAGGCAACGGCGCCAGAAAAGAGTCTTGATGACCCACAAGTATAGGGGATCTATCGTAGTCCTTTCGATAAGTAAGAGTGTCGAACCCAACGAGGAGCAGAAGGAAATGATAAGCGGTTTTCAGCAAGGTATTCTCTGCAAGTACTGAAATAAGTGGTAACAGATAGTTTTGTGATAAGATAGGTTGTAACAAGCAACAAGTAACAAAAGTAAATAAAGTGCAGCAAGGTGGCCCAATCCTTTTATAGCAAAGGACAAGCCGGAACAAACTCTTATAATAGGAAAAGCGCTCCCGAGGACACATGGGAATATCGTCAAGCTAGTTTTCATCACGTTCATATGATTCGCATTCGATACTTTGATAATTTGATATGTGGGTGGACCGGTGCTTGGGTGCTGTTCTTACTTGAACAAGCATCCCACTTATGATTAACCTCTATTGCAAGCATCCGCAACTACAACAAAAGTATTAAGGTAAACCTAACCATAGCATGAAACATATGGATCCAAATCAGCCCCTTACGAAGCAACGCATAAACTAGGGTTTAAGCTTCTGTCACTCTAGCAACCCATCATCTACTTATTACTTCCCAATGCCTTCCTCTAGGCCCAAATAATGGTGAAGTCTTATGTAGTCGACGTTCACATAACACCACTAGAGGCTAGACAACATACATCTTATCAAAATATCAAACGAATACCAAATTCACATGACTACTCATAGCAAGACTTCTCCCCTGTCCTCAGGAACGAGCATAATTACTCACAAAGCATATTCATGTTCATAATCAGAGGGGTAATAATATGCATATAGGATCTGAACATATGATCTTCCACCAAATAAACCAACTAGCACCAACTACAAGGAGTAATCAACACTACTAGCAACCTACTAGCACCAATCCCGGACTTTGAGACAAGAATTGGATACAAGAGATGAACTAGGGTTTGGAGATGAGATGGTGCTGGTGAAGATGTTGATGGAGATTGCCCTCTCCCGATGAGAGGAGCGTTGGTGATGATGATGGTGATGATTTCCCCCTCCGGGAGGGAAGTTTCCCCGGCAGAACAGCTCTGTCAGAGCTCTAGATTGGATCCGCCAAGGTTTCGCCTCGTGGCGGCGGAGTCTCGTCCCGAAAAGTTCCCTCTTATTTTTTTCTCATCGAAAGACCTCATATAGGAGAAGATGGGCGTCGGAGAGCCACCAAGGGGCCCACGAGGTAGGGCGGCGCGCCCTAGGGGGGGCGCCCCCACCCTCGTGAGCAGGGTGTGGGCCCCCTGGCCTTCATCTTTGGTGAGGATTTTTCTTTATTTATTTTAAGACGTTTCGTGGAGTTTCTGGACTTTTGGAGTTGCGCAGAATAGGTCTCTAATATTTGCTCCTTTTCTAGACCAGAATTCCAGCTGCCGGCATTCTCCCTCTTTATATAAACCTTGTAAAATAAGATAGAATAGCCACAAGTATTGTGACATAAAGTGAAATAACAGTCCATAATGCGATAAATATCGATATAAAAGCATGATGTGAAATGGACGTATCAAACATCCGGCGACTAACCCCAAAAATCCGACGACACCTATCCAGAGAAGAACAGATTCGGCCACCGCCAAGCCGGACATCCGGCCAGTGCCCCGGATATCCGACGTTTCGCGAACAGCCGGACATCCGGCCCCCAGCTTGGACATCCGCCAGCAGGATTGTTACAACCATTGCCAATACCCGAATGGAAGTGGGATAAGATAGGCATGGATTTTATCACAGGACTACCCAGGACGAAAGCAGGCTATGACTCGATATGGGTAGTAGTTGATCGTTTGACAAAGGTAGCACATTTTATTCTAGTTAAGACCACTTACACCAGTGCTAAGATGGCGAAGATATACATGACTAGGATCATTTGTTTGCATGGAGTTCCGAGGAGTATCATATCAGATAGAGGAACCCAATTTACCTCAAAATTTTGGAATCAGTTGCATGAAACTTTAGGAACCAGACTGGAGTTCAGCACAGCTTTTCACCCACAGACGGATGGACAGACCGAGAGAGTCAATCAAATTTTGGAAGATATGCTGAGAGCTTGTGCACTAGATTATGGATCTAGTTGGGACGATAACTTGCCGTATGCGGAGTTTTCTTATAACAACAGTTACCAAACCAGTTTGAAGATGGCACCTTTCGAAGCTTTATATGGAAGGAGGTGCAGGACACCGTTGTCATGGGACGAAGTTGGAGACCGTCAATTCTTTGGACCAGATTTGATTAAGGAGTCTGAATGGAAAGTTAAGTTGATTCGCGATAGGCTCAAGGTAGCCCAGTCCAGGCAGAAGAGCTACGCAGATTCTAAACGAAAGGAGACAGTTTACGAAACTGGAGACAGAGTTTACCTTCGAGTATCCCCACTTCGAGGAGTTAAGCGCTTTGGAGTTAAGGGAAAGTTAGCACCACGCTTCGTTGGACCGTACAAGATCTTGCAACGTATGGGAGAAGTCGCTTATAAGTTGGAATTACCAGAGGGACTGTCAGGAGTTCATGATGTATTCCATGTTTCTCAGCTGAAGAAATGTCACGCCGAGATGGCGGAAGTACCGCTAAGAGATACAGTACCGCTTGAAGCGATTCAGTTGAAGGACGACTTAGCGTATGAGGAGAAGCCAGTCAGGATTCTCGATTATGCCAGCAGAGTTACCCGCAGCAAGGTTATCAAGTTTTGCAAAGTTCAGTGGAACCACCACTCAGAGGGTGAAGCCACCTGGGAAAGAGAAGAAGATTTGCTCAAGGACCACCCTCACCTATTTTCTAGCCAACCCGAATCTCGAGGGCGAGATTCATCTTAAGGGGGATAGGTTTGTAACATCCCAAATTTGCAGTTTGGAATGTTATACACTAGATCATCATGCATATCATATTTTCATGCATTTTGGTTGATCCTAGAAATTTCACGCAACTCAAGGACCCACGGAGAGAGTTGGAGATTTCGTTATTTTCATATTTGAGTTTTCTCAAATTTTGAAAAGAGGATCATTTGATTTATTTTATTTCATCTTCAATTATTTTTCCAATATTAAAAATATAAGAGAGGGAATAATATGACTTTCCCAAATTTAGGAAAAATGAAGATTTAATGAATAAATCAAAATTTTGTTTCCCGGTGTTTATTTGCATTTTATTTGGATAGGGAAAAATGCGTGTTTTCAAAAATTGCATTCTAGGACCGGAGTAAAGTTCATTTTGTTAGGCTAATTTTTAGGAGTCGGGGAAAATTTACTTTAGGAATTTTGGAGTTCGTTTAGCTTTTCTTTCTTTTGTTTTTTTTCTGCGCGCGTAACCGTTTAAAAAAAAGGAGAAGCTCCCGCTAGGCCCAGCCGGCCAGGCCCAGCCGCCCCCTCGCGCCAGCCGCCAGCCCCGCCGCAAGCCGAGTCCGGCTTGGACTCCAAGCCGCCGCCGCCCTTGCCCCTTGCCCCCTCCCCAAGCAACACCCCCCATCCTATATAAATACCCAAGCCCCCCCCCCTTTCCTCCCAAGCCGCCGCCTCCCACCCCGCGCCCCAAGCAGCCGCCGCCGCTGCCTAGCGCCGCCGCCGCCTAGCCGCCGCCGCCGCCCTTGCGCCGCCGCCACCCTTGCATCCCACTGCCGCCGGAGCCCCTCGCCGGAGCCTCATCGAGGTAGCCGCGCCGCGCCACCCTACCCTCGCCTCGGTTCGGTTTTTATTTTTGAAACCGTTCCGGTTCTTTTCTTTTCTTTTCCGGTTTTTGTTTCGGTTTTTTTGAAACCCTAGATCGGTTTTCTTTTCGTTTTTCTTCGGTTTAGTTGTTTAGCGAGCGTTCGCCGGACCGTTCGTCTCAACGAACGTGATCACCGGTTATTCCCGGTTAACGAACGTTCGTTCGTTTAACCGTTCTTCGTTTCCTTTTCGTCGGATTTATTCCGCGACTTTCTGATCGCGATCTCAGATCCGATCTTCGGTCTAGTTTATCTTCTCGCTCGTTTATCGGAATCAGGTGATTCAAGCGCCTGGAGTTTCATTTCGAAACCGCCGTTCCGTCTAATCAACTTGAACAAGTTTTTGCCACAGTAAAATTTGACCTAGTTTCAACTTGCTAGAACCGAGTTGTTTTCTTCCGCCGTTTGTTTTTCCGTTTCTTTGTTCGGTTCGTTCTTTCTTTGCAACCGGAGTTCTTAAGTTGAACTTTCTGGTTCATTCTCTTGTTCGAGTTTTACCTGTGCATTAGATGAGTACTTATTGTGTGCTTGTTGTTTGTCTGTGATAGATCACCCGGATTGCGCCGCTTGTTACTTCGAAACCCTAGGTCTCGCGGATCATCAGCAAGGCAAGTAACACTTTGATCATACCTTTTCTACAACCCATGTTTTATTGCATTAGATCAATCCTCTCACATTGCATGATTAGGATCTTATTAAATTGTGGGATGGGAAGTAGATGAGGTAGTACCTATTACCTGTATTATTATGAAACCTTGGGAGTTGCTTCTACGCTTGCTTATTATGCCATGCTATGCTAGTAGACGTGGATTGGGTGAGTGATATCCATGAAAGATTTGAGTTGATAATTTTAATGGTTTATCTAAGGTGGCAACTTAAACACACATCTGGGTGGATTGAGGCACCTGATGTCTATCAGGACTTGCCTGTTTTATTTTGGACCGCCACCCAGGCTCAAAGGGATCATAAGATCATTCATGCTAGTAACTTCCGTGTGCAGCCACAAGCTATTATGGGCTCTGGCATAGTTGACTAAGTTGTGCGAACTCTTACGGGGTGGACTAGCAGATGTAGGGGTTGTAGGTGGTACGGTCTACCCCACATGTAAGGTGCTAGCGCTTCTGAAAGACTATGTCTCGATCATCCGTCTTCTCAAACACCATGTAGTGCGAGAAACCAAACGGAGGCGATCGAGTCTTGTGGGGAAAAGTGCGCAAACCTCTGCAGAGTGTACAAACTAATCATGATTAGCCGTGTCCCCGGTTATGGACAACTTGAGTATCTAGTACTTGAATATCATGTGAATCTCATCACGCTACTTATAATTAATGTTGTTGGGTTTTAATTGTTCACTTAATTGGGATCGGAATGCTGTCAACCATTCTCGATGTTTAACAACTACCATGATAGTTAAATAAATTTATTCCTTTGCAGTAGGGAAAAACTGGCTTTACGCAAAACTGTAACCATAGAGCTTTCCACCAGCCATATATGCATGTAGTATAGTTGTTTCATTCCATTACTCTCTATGTGTTACATTGCCAGCATATTCCATGTGCTGACCCGTTTTCGGGCTGCAACTTCTCATGTTGCAGACTTTTCAGACGACGAGTAAGGTGCTTTTAGGTCGTGGTTCTATACTCAGTGATGCCGTGGGAGTTGATGGACCCATTTATCTTCCGAGTCTTCCGCTGTTATCATTATTAGATGGCCTTAAGCCATATTTATTGTAATAAGTTCTCTTTGAGACAACGATGTAATAAGTGTGTGATTGCCACTCTGCTATAAATCCTTCGATGTACTGTGTGGTGTCAGCATTACTGATCCAGGGATGACACCGGAGCACAGAGCACTTGATCCATTCGGGTCGGGTCGCTACAATATCTTTAGGCCCAATTATATAATTTGAGCCCATTACGACGAGCAATAATGCACAGGACCAAAACCTATCAAGCAAAGGTACGGCATACAGGAAAAACGTTGCACATCCAGCATATACTACAGGAAATTACATCCACTGGGCAATCAAAGATTGATGCCAGTGCAAATAAATGAAAAGAACCTAATGATCTACAACGTCGGAATCTGCAACTCAGCGTGGATGACGCCCATAAGCATGTGGGCAAGTTCTTGCTGCTTTGCTACACTGTCTCTGAAAACATTGATCGGTTGTTGTTGCGCACGAATATGCACCTCTGATTCCTCCACCATTTCCATCATTTCTTCAACCATTAATTGGTTCACAAACATACATTTTTTTCTGTTGCATTTGAGACAGAGGAAACTGAACAGATTCAGATGGTGATTTCGGCACACTTGTATTATTGATAGTGGAGAGTGTCTCGACCACTGCATCATAACATAAATTAGGAGGGGAACCGAACAGATTAATCATGAGTTGTTGCCACATTGCCTGGCCTAAATTTATTGGAAAGAAACAATGGGGTTGCCTTGCTGTTTTCAGAGTTTGTCTTCTTATCTTCAGTAGCCTGCACCAAATTAACACACTAGCATTGCTATCATTGGTCAGGTCAGATAATAGGAAAGCAACATTGACACAACGAACGTTTGGGCAACTAGCCTACACCAAATTAACACAATATGGCATAGCTATCATCAGCCAGGTAAGGTAATATGAAAGCAACATTGACAAAATGAATGAATGGGCAACCAGAGCAGCACTACAATTCAGTAATGTGCATGATATGAGATAGTACACTCATGCAGCTCAGTATGCAAAACTACCATGCAGTTTTCCTTACAAAAATCAACATTGGCACCTTTAACATTTTGCTACAACTAATTTTAGATCAAATAAAGGTTGGATTCACGCAGATTAACAAAATACATGTTGATGTAAAAATATAGTGATATACAACAGGTACTTACATCAGCATTGGAGCACGGAGAATTCCCGCAAGATATTTTCCTCGAATACGATCCCAATGCAGGAAGTCTTCTATCGTTTAACCCTATTTTCTAAAAGAGAGATGTGTAAGAAACATGTAGAAAATATGATCAGAATGCTATAAAATTTCATGATGCGAGGATACGCACACACTTCTTAGAATGGAGTTGACATATTTTTGCTGGACTGGAGTGGACTAGTTCTTTGGCCACTGGAATCTGATTATTATCAGTGAGAGTTGGGTTTCTCTATGCTGGAGAAGTATCTATGAAAACTGAAGTTGGTTTATTATCTCCTGGCGTTTGGATCTTTTGCAAAGACCTGGTTTGTAACCCTTAGGATTCTTACATAGACGTCTTCCCCTTGCATGCCTTATATAGAACAATGGTGCTTTAATTATAAAACATGCTACAACAGAGATGGAATATGTACTGAAGAATAGAAAGGCATGACATATTGACATGTATTCCCTCCATCCGGAAATAAATGGATGGGTCTAGGCGTATTTCAGTTCTAGATGCATCCAGTTTTATCCATTTCTGCGACATGTAATCCGGACGGGGGGAGTATGATGTAAGAGCTAGGGATACGATAGGACAACAGTGCAAAAAACACTACTTGAATGTAAAATTGTATGCTAGCGGAACACATACAGAAAAACACTAAGGCAGCATATGCGTGTATGATTGGGAAACTAAGATGGCATTGCAAGATACCACTAGAACAACACTTCAGTGTAAAAAACATGGTATGGTAGACAGATGAAGTACATACTAATGAACAACAACGCATAAGATATTGAGAAGCATGATGTCCAAACTAAGCAGATGGCATTGCGATAGAGTAGAATGACAGTACTTGAATTTGAAAACATGTTATCATGAATGGAATAGGTACTGAAAACAGGAAGGCATGCCATATTTACATGCATGATCAGCAGGCTAAGCACAAGGCATTGCAACAGAGTAGATGCACTCCAGGACATTATATGCATGATGTACCCATATCAAGGGCCAAGCTAGAGCAAGGACCTTATGGGGTGAATAGGATTCATCATCTTTCTGCAAGTCTTGTGAAGAACCACCTTTACATGTTCCATCATATTGGGTATCATTGACGTCAAGTTTGTTGGCCATTACATTGCTCTGTGAGGTTCTTGTGGATAAATCAGTGTGTGCAATTATATCTGACATGCTTGGAAGACAACTAATAGTTAGATTTATGTAATGAGTGCCTATAGGAGATGACATAAATAGTAGGACTGGGGTTAACTAGCAGCAATAGGACTCAAAAACTAAAGGGAGAACACAGATGAAAGATACAGAATATGTATCGTTTGTACTTGAGATTAACTACATGGCACACAAAAGTACTAAGGAACAACATAGGTTATACTAGAAGTGGTATACTACTACAATCACCATCCTGTGGGATAGCATTGGCTGATGGATGATAACTATGGAACAACGTTACCTAAAGAACAAGTCTCTTAGCTGAACTATGGAACAACGTTAACTCCTGAACAAGACCTGTAAGAGATCAGCATGAATATACAGTGAAATGTGATAATCTATTTTCCATGCTTAGATGAATAACAAAGCCATAAATGTTGCACACAAGTAAGATGAGGGTACAACCTATATGTCCGCCATCCATAGGAGTGAGCATCATGTGCTGACTTGTCGATGGCCCTGCAGTTGTTGTGGCTGTCCATGTTGAGCACACGCATTCGATGCAGGGAACTGTTGAGTGGGGACTATAGCTCCCTTCTGGTGTATACTTCCCTTGTTGGAGCAGCTGCCGTGAATCGAAAGACGGTGTGGCTGAAGATGGAGAAAATGCATAATGTTAAGAATGACACATCTCTCTGATCTGAAGAAATACCATAAGAGATCAATAGTAAGGTACGAGAGTGGTCACACGTCTGTTGACTGAAGACTAAATTGGGGTCACACAATTTTATTTTATTTTGGTACTATCCGATCTACGCCGGATGGCTTGATGGCCGTCTTGTGCCTCCTGGCTGACACTGTTCGGAATCTTCCTCAAAGAGCCAGCGAGCACCGGCAGAGCAGCCTGCCTCCACCGTCCGTGGCCCCGACCAAAACCCTGCTCCCCGCCCCACCGCATTGTCGTGGTTGCGTCGTCCCTGGGCCAATCCAAAAAAGACTCGCCGTCATCCAGATCTGGCGGCGGTAGTACCTTCAACCCACACAACTCTAAGATAGCCATCTAAGTGATGCTTCTGCGGCGAACTTGCGCCCCCGCACCCTTACATTAGACACCAGCCAACCGGCAGCCTAGGAGCTCTGCCGGCTCGAGGGGTGCTGCTTCCCATTGGGAATCGATTGGCCCAGAATAAAAATTCAGACAACTGATGCCTAAATAAAGTGATTTGAGATGAGGGTGCGGCCTATCTGGTGGCCCGGAGAAGTAGGCAGCTCCAGCTGCCGAGTCGGTGAGGCCGGCGTGGTTGCGGTGGCTGCCGGCGGCAGGGAAGCAGAGATGTCACGATGGTCGACGACTACGGGGAAGCAGCGCCAGGGCTCTGGACGGGTCCAAAGTTGGAGCCGCTCCGGCGGCGTGAACAACAGCGGGGCTGAATCGGCTCCGGTACGGTTCACGCGGCCGTCGTAAGGCAGCTCCGGAAGCACGGAGTAAGAGGCACACGGCCCAGTGCACCACGGCAAATGGACAGCGTCTTCGGGATTAGAGAGGAGGGCAGCTGTGAATTTGCTGCGGTGGGGGGCGCATGGAGGAGGGGCTGAGGTTTCGCGGCTCGGGAGAAGGGAGCTTCCGGGGAGAAGGTGATTTGGCGCCCACGAGGTATGAATGGGGAATTGGGAGGGGGAACCATGTCTTACGGTGCATTTGTCTAAAATGTGGGGGGAGTTACAGTTCTACCCCTGCCTTTAGGCTTCTCGGCTTGGGTCTGTGTACTCGGGGTCGGGGATAGTAGAGTAACTTTGCTTCTCCCAAATAGTGGGCGCGAGCGATTTCGGGCGAGGAGGGCGTGTTTTGAAATATAGTGGGCGCGAGCGATTTCGGGCGAGGAGAGCGTGTTTTGAAATAGTGGGTGCGAGCTATTTCGGGCGAGGAGAGGGTGTTTTGCCGACCATGGTTTATGAATTATTCGGCACATGTCATTTCGGCAGAGGAGAAGGCACGCTTGGATGAAGTTACGAACCTACCCTCGATGTACGACGGGCCAATTGATGCGTGTCCCACATAGGCCAGTAATTTCGCATCTCCCATTTATTTGCTCGGGCGAATTCCATCGAGCATAAGGTGTTTAACGGTTCATTCAAATTTTCGGAGAACGAGCATCCACGTCTACTTTACCAAGTCGATTCGAATCAAATTTTGAAATATTAGCTTGCCACTTCTATTTTAGATGGAGAGATGATGCTTGGGAGTAATGTGTTTTTACATGCTCGTTGCTAGCGATTTACTATATGACAAATAGTTGACCCACTCAAAAATGGGAATCAAACCCAAAATGAAATATCTCGATTCAATGAAATACTTGTTCACCAGGTCAAAATAGTGAACTAAATCCAAAATTGAACACCTCAATCGAGTAGCATGTTGTACAGTATTATAGCACTCCATGAACATGTTGAAAGTCAAATTAATGAACTTGTTTGATATACGCATATCTCCGTTCATGTGTGGATTGCAGACAGCATGTTCTCCAATTTAAATATTTGAATGCAAGTATATACTGAAACATGGTTTTTTCAGTCTTTGATGCATAAAATGCGACCTCCCCCTCTTTCCGGACTCCTGCTCTATCTCTCTCTCTCGCCGAAAAACTTCAATTTTGTCGCACGCATCCAACACACAAACCTTTTTGGTCCCTATCTCTCTCTTTGTGTGTGTGGGGGGGGTCTTTCTATTTGCATGCATATATACTCCATCTATAGGTCTCTCTCGCACACTATATATGATTCTCTAGTCCAAGCTAAATATCTGGGTGCACTCATCGTACGCACACAAATTCCTTGGCTCGTTTCCCGTAACTCTCTCACGCACCACTCTGTCGTCTCGAGCTCTTCCCTCTCTCCCTCAAACTCTCCATCTACCTGGGTCACACATACACATGCATATCTCACTCGCACTCAATAGACCCATCTAAAACTCTATCGCTCTCCCTCGTTCTCTCTCCATCTCACACGCACACACACACAATCTCATGCCTAGCCAAGTATGATGGTCTCTCACTCAAATGTAGGCACACGCAGTCCCCCCTATATGTGTATGACTTGATAATCTTAGTCTCCATCACAAACATGTGCAGGGTCTATCTAGATTTCTCTCGTGGCATATTTCTATCGTGCATGCACCTCCCTCGATCTCCCACCCATATAGTCCCCTCACGATCTCGAGGGGATCTCTCTATCACAAACACACCCTCTCTCCCTCCCCATGTGTCCATGTTCTCCATGTGTCCCTCTCGGCCTTTGTTCCTTGTTGGCCAGACCTCTATTGGACATGTGCTATAGGGGTGTCTCTCTCCGTTGCAAACAATCACGCACTAGCTATCTTCGTGTATCTCCTCACCTTGCTTTTCTATCTCGGAGATGCATATGTGATATGTTTGCATAAGAAACGAAAAAATACACTCTCTCTCTAATTTATCGTTTGTTGTCCCTTTCTCTTTCACACACATACTCTTTTTGCACACTTACTCATTCTCCTTCACACACACTTGATCTCTCTCGACTTAGGCACTCTCTTTGGTCCATAGCATATAGATTTATTGAAAAGTCAAACATCACAAAGTTGGACCATGTATGTGGAGAAAAACATTTACATCTAGAACGGCAAACATATACCATTAGATTCATCATGAGATGTAGTTTAGTATGATGTATCTTTGGTATTGTAGATATAAATAACATTTGCGTAAACCTGATCAAAGTTTCCAAAGTTCGACTTCTAAAAAATTTACATGCACTGCATTATCGAGCGGATGGAATATCTCTTTCCCCCTCTCAACTATCTGACGCACCACTCAACCTTATTGGGGCTCCTCTATCTCTCTCGAACTTTATATCTCCCTGGTTCACACATACACATGTCTCGCTCGCGCTACATATAGACCCATCCAACACTCTTTGCCCTTGTTCTCTCTCTATGTGACACGCACCCTCCTAAGTACCATAATCCCTCACTCCATCATAGGCGCACGCACTCCCTCCCTAAGTATGATTATCTCTCACTAGCCATCTAGAACACACGTATTGTCTCCTTCCATCCATACGTTTATCTCGATATATCTTGGGGTATGTTCTATCGCACACACACCTTGTCACTCGATCTCCCACCCATGTAGTCCCATCACGATCTCCAAGGGATCTCTCTATGACAAACATACACTCTCTCCTCCCCATGTCTGCATTTTCTCTGTACGGCTATCTATACCTCTCTCCCTTGTTTGTCAGACCCCTCTTGGCCATGTGCTAGGGGTCTTTCTCTCTCGGTTGCACACAACCACGCACTATCTCCTCACCTTGCTTCCATTGTCAAAGATGCATGTGTGATATGTTTGCATAAGACACACACGCCTTTTCTCTGTTTTTATCGTGTGTTGTCCATGTCTCTTTCACACATGCACACACACTTTTTTCACTCACTCTTTCTATTTCACTCACTCTCTCTCTCTAGTTAAGCATATGGATGTTTTGAAAAGTCAAACCTTATAAAAGTTTGACCAGGTATATGTGGAGAAAAACATTTACATCTGGAACGATCATTAGATTAATCACAACATGTACTTACTTCATACTATCATTTATCTTTGGTATTGTAGATATAAGTAATTTCTTTATAAACTTGGTCAAAGTTTCAAAAGTTTGACTTTAAAAAAATGTTGGCACTACATTATCGAATGGAGGGAGTAGCTCTCTCTCTCTGCTATCTCTCATGGGCCTCCCCTCTCACTCAAACTTTCTATACCGACGGATTATACGCTCATTGTGTTAGTGTATAGCTCCGTATATTGTTTAGCTGACCGGTCAACCAGTCCATATGCTGCCTTGTCAGCTCGTGTTCTCTTTCTTCGTGTGCTGGCCCATGTTGCAGTGGGTGAAAATAAGTAAACTAGAGGCCCATCTGACACGCGGTGAAGTAAACAAAGTTGAAACCACTCGGGGTAGCACCCCGCACGCTAGTAAATTGAGGGCGCATTGAGGACACACTTCTTCCACCTGAAGGATGCACTCGCGCACAATTAACCACTGCGCGGCGGCATGCATAGAAGGACGCATTCGCGCACACCCAGCAAGCCAGCACACAACACACACCAGCACACGTGTACACCGGCGTCGCCGCCGGTTGAGATGGATGGTGAGGCAGCCAACAAGCGGAGGCGGCTCGAGCCAAAACAGCATCCGGCGAGCGTGGCGTGCAACCGCCCTGCTCTCCCGGCGGTGGCGCCGCGTCCCCCTCAACCTCACCGTCGACAGCTGCCTCTGCGACGGGGTTTGCAAACGCATGGCCGCAATCTCCAAGATCCTTTCATCGCACCCTGGGCCAGCCAGACGGCTTGACATCCCCATGTTCAGTGCCAACTGCAAGGTCCAAGCCAAGTTTGACGAGTGGTTCTTATTCCCCGCCCTAGATGAGTTTGAGGGGCTCAGCTTTGAAGCTGGACGATGTCGCTCTCTGCCGTCGTCCGCGCTCCGCCTCACGCCAACGCTGCGCCGCGCCAGCTTCAGCTCCTACTATCTTCCCCAGATTAATGCCGTGCCCGCCCTTCTTCTCCCTCAACTCAAGCAGCTCGACTGATACGTCTCCAACGTATCTATAATTTTTGATTGTTCCATGCTATTATATTTTTTGTTTTGGATGTTAATGGGCTTATTTATACACTTTTATATTATTCTTGGGACTAACCTACTAACCCAAGGCCCAGTGCAAATTGCTGTTTTTTTGCCTATTTCAGTGTTTCACAGAAAAGGAATATCAAACGGAATGAAACCTTCGGGGGAGTTATTTTTGGAACAAACGTGATCCAGGAGACTTGGAGTGGACGTCAAGAAACCAACGAGGAGGCCACGAGGCAGGGGGCGCGCCTACCCCCCCCCCTAGGCGCGCCCTCCACCCTCGTGGGCCCCTCGTGGCTCCACCGACCTACTTCTTCCTCCTATATATCCATATACCCCAAAAACATCCGGGAGCACCACGAAACCCGATTTCCACTGCCGCAACCTTCTGTACCCAAGAGATCTCATCTTGGGGCCTTTTCCGGAGCTCCGCCGGAGGGGGAATCGATCACGGAGGGCTTCTACATCAACACCATAGCCTCTCCGATGATGTGTGAGTAGTTTACCTTAGACCTTCGGGTCCATAGTTATTAGCTAGATGGCTTCTTCTGTCTCTTTGGATCTCAATACAATGTTCTCCTCGATCTTCTTGGAGATCTATTCGATGAAACTCTTTTTGTGGTGTGTTTGTCGAGATCCAATGAATTGTGGGTTTCTGATCAAGTTTATCTATGAACAATATTTGATTCTTCTCTGAAATCTTTTATGTATGATTGGTTATCTTTGCAAGTCTCTTTGAATTATCAGTTTGGTTTGGCCTACTAGATTGATCTTTCTTGCAATGGGAGAAGTGCTTAGCTTTGGGTTCAATCTTGCGGTGTCCTTTCCCAGTGATAGCAGGGGCAGCAAGGCACGTATTGTATTGTTGCCATCGAGGATAAAAAGATGGGGTTTATATCATATTGCTTGAGTTTATCCCTCTACATCATGTCATCTTGCCTAATGCGTTACTATGTTCTTATGAACTTAATACTCTAGATGCATGCTGGATAGCGATCGATGTGTGGAATAATAGTAGTAGATGCAGAATCGTTTCGGTCTACTTGTCGCGGACGTGATGCCTATATAGATGATCATGCATAGATATTCTCATAAGTATGCACTTTTCTATCAATTGCTCGACAGTAACTTGATCACCCACCGTAATACTTATGCTATCTTGAGAGAAGCCACTAGTGAAACCTATGGCCCCCGGGTCTATCTTTTATCATATAACTTTCCAATCTATTTTATTTTGCAATCTTTACTTTCCTATCTATATCATAAAAATACCAAAAATATTTATCTTTTTATTATCTCTATCAGATCTCACTCTCGTAAGTGACCGTGAAGGGATTGACAACCCCTTTATCGCATTGGTTGCGAGCTTCTTATTTGTTTGTGTAGGTACGAGGGACTTGCGTGTAGTCTCCTACTGGATTGATACCTTGGTTCTCAAAAACTAAGGGAAATACTTACGCTACTTCGTCGCATCACCCTTTCCTCTTCAAGAGAAAACCAACGCAGTGCTCAAGAGGTAGCAAGAAGGATTTCTGGCACCGTTGCCGGGGAGATCTACGCACAAGTCAAGACATACCAAGTACCCATCACAAACTCTTATCCCTCGCATTACATTATTTGCCATTTTCCTCCCATTTTCCTCTCCCCCACTTCACCCTTTCCGTTTTATTCGCCCTCTTTTTTTCCATTCCCCTTCTCTTTTCTAGTTTGTTTCTTTTTGTTTGCCTCTTGCTTGATTGTGTGTTCGATTCTTTGTCACGATGGCTCGACATAATACTAAATTGTGTGATTTCTCCAATACCAACAATAATGATTTTATTAGCACTCCGATTGCTCCTCTTACCGATGCTGAATCTTGTGAAATTAATGCCGCTTTGCTGAATCTTGTCATGAAAGATCCATTTTCTAGCCTTCCTAGTGAAGATGTCGCTACCCATCTAAAGAACATTGTTGATTTGTGTGATATGCAAAAAAAGAAAGATGTGGATAATGATATTGTTAAATTGAAGCTATTTCCGTTTTCGCTTAGAGATCATGCTAAAACTTGGTTTTCGTCTTTGCCTAAAAATAGTATCGATTCATGGAATAAGTGCAAAGATGCTTTTATCTCTAAGTATTTTCCTCCCACTAAGATCATCTCTCTTAGAAACGATATTATGAATTTTAAGCAACTTGATCATGAACATGTTGCGCAAGCTTGGGAGAGGATGAAATTAATGATACGTAATTGCCTACACATGGTTTGAATCTTTGGATGATTATACAAAAAAATTATGCCGGATTGAATTTTGCTTCTAGAAATCTTCTAGATTCGACCGCGGGAGGCACTTTTATGGAAATCACTTTAGGAGAAGCTACTAAACTCCTAGATATATTATGGTTAATTATTCTCAATGGCACACCAAAAGATCTACTAGTAGAAAGGTTCATGCTATAGAAGAAATTAATGTTTTGAGTGGATTTGGTGCGGTGGGGAGCGCATGGAGGAGGGGTTGAGGTTTCGCGGCTCGGGAGAAGGGAGCTTCCGGGGATAAATTGATTTGGCGCCCACGAGGTATGAATGGGGAATTGGGAGGGGGAACCATGTCTTATGGGCGCATTTGTCTGAAATGTGGGGGGAGTTACAGTTCTACCCCTGCCTTTAGGCTTCTCGGCTTGGGTCTGTGTACTGAGGGCCGGGGATAGTAGAGTAACTTTGCTTCTCCCAAATAGTGGGCGTGAGCGATTTCGGGCGAGGAGGGCCTGTTTTGAAATATAGTGGGCGCGAGCGATTTCGGGCGAGGAGGGCATGTTTTGAAATATAGTGGGCGCGAGCAATTTCGGGCGAGGAGAGCGTGTTTTGAAATAGTGGGCGCGAGCTATTTTGGGCGAGGAGAGGGTGTTTTGCCGACCACGGTTTATGAAGCACATGTCATTTCGGCCGAGGAGAAGGCACGCTTGGATGGAGTTACGAACCTACCCTCGATGTACGACGGGCCAATTGATGCGCGTCCCACATAGGCCGGTAATTTCGCATCTCCCATTTATTTGCTCGGGCAAATCCCATCGAGCAGAAGGTGTTTAACGGTTCGTTCAAATTTTTGGAGAACGAGCATCCACGTCTACTTTACCAAGTCGATTCGAATCAAAATTTGGAATATTAGCTTGCCACTTCTATTTTAGATGGAGAGATGATGCTCGGGAGTAATGTGTTTTTACATGCTCGTTGCTAGGGATTTACTATATGACAAATAGTTGACCCACTCAAAAATGGGAATCAAACCCAAAATGAAATATCTCGATTCAATGAAATAGCTCGTTCACCTGGTCAAAATAATGAACTAAATCCAAAATTGAACACCTCAATCGAGTAGCATGTTGTACAGTATTATAGTATTCCATGAACATGTTGAAAGTCAAATTAATGAACTTGTTTGATATACGCATATCTTCGTTCATGTGTGGATTGCAGACAACATGTTTTACAATTTAAATATTTGAATGGAAGTATATATCGAAACATGGTTTATATTAGTCTTTGATGCATCAAACGCGACCTCCCCCTCTTTCCGGATTCCTGCTCTCTCTCTCTCCGAAAAACTTCAATTTCGTCGCACGCATCCAACACACAAACCTTTTTGGTCCCTATACCTCTCTCTCTCTCTTTGTGTGTGTGAGGGGGGGGTCTTTCTTGTTCGCATGCATATATACTCCATCTATAGGTCTCTCTCGCACACTATGTATGATTCTCTAGTCCAAGCTAAATATCTTGGGTGCACTAATCGTACGCACACAAATTCCTTGGCTCGTTGCCCGTAACTCTCTCACGCACCACTCTGTCGTCTCGGAGCTCTTCCCTCTCTCTCTCTCAAACTCTCCATCTACCTGGTTCACACATACACATGCATATCTCACTCGCACTCGATAGACCCATCTAAAACTCTATCTCTCTCCCTCGTTCTCTTTCCATCTCACACGCACACACACACAATCTCATGCCTAGCCAAGTATGATGGTCTCTCACTCAAATGTAGGCACACACAGTCCCCCCTATATGTGTATGACTAGCTAATCTTAGTCTCCATCACAAACATGTGCATGGTCTATCTTGATTTCTCTCGGGGCATCTTTCTATCGCGCACGCACCTCCCTCGATCTCCCACCCATATAGTCCCCTCACGATCTCGACGGGATCTCTCTATCACAAACACACCCTCTCTCCCTCCCCATGTGTCCATGTTCTCCATGTGTCCCTCTCGACCTTTGTTCCTTGTTGGCCAGACCTCTATTGGACATGTGCTATAGGGGTGTCTCTCTCCGTTGCAAACAATCATGCACTAGCTATCTTCGTGTATCTCCTCACCTTGCTTTTCTATCTCGGAGATGCATATGTGATATGTTTGCATAAGAAACGAAAAAATACACTCTCTCTCTCTAATTTATCGTTTGTTGTCCCTTTCTCTTTCACACACATACTCTTTTTGCACACTCACTCATTCTCCTTCACACGCACTTGATCTCTCTCGACTTAGGCACTCTCTTCGGTCCATAGCATATAGATTTATTGAAAAGTCAAACATCACAAAGTTGGACCATGTACGTGGAGAAAAACATTTAAATCTAGAACGGCAAACATATACCATTAGATTCATCATGAGATGTAGTTTAGTATGATGTATCTTTGGTATTGTAGATATAAATAACATTTGCGTAAACCTGATCAAAGTTTTCAAAGTTCGACTTCTAAAAAATTTACATGCACTACATTATCGAGCGGATGGAATATCTCTTTCCCCCTCTCAACTATCTGACGCACCACTCGGCCTTATCGGGGCTCCTCTATCTCTCTCAAACTTTATATCTCCCTGGTTCACACATACACATGTCTCGCTCGTGCTACATATAGACCCATCAACACTCTCTGCCCTTGTTCTCTCTCTATGTGACACACACCCCCTTAAGTACCATAATCCCTCACAACATCATAGGCGCACGAACTCCCCCCTAAGTATGATTATCTCTCACTAGCCATCTGGAACACACGTATTGTCTCCTTCCATCCATACGTTTATCTCGATATCTCTTGGGGTATCTTCTATCGCGCACACACCTTGTCACTCGATCTCCCATCCATGTAGTCCCATCACGATCTCCAAGGGATCTCTCTATGACAAACATACACTCTCTCCTCCCCATGTCTGCATTTTCTCCGTACGTCTCTCTCGGCCTCCCTCCCTTGTTTGTCAGACCCCTCTTGTCCATGTGCTAGGGGTCTTTCTCTCTCGGTTGCACACAACCACACACTATCTCCTCACCTTGCTTCTGTTGTTGAAGATGCATGTGTGATATGTTTGCATAAGACACACACGCCTTTTCTTTACATTTATCGTGTGTTGTCCATGTCTCTTTCCCGCACGCACACACACTTTTCTCTCTCTCTCTAGTTAGGGACTCCCTCACGTCCATAAGCATATGGATGTTTTGAAAAGTCAAACCTCATAAAAGTTTGACCAGGTATATGTGGAGAAAAACATTTACATCTGGAACAATCATTAGATTCATCACAACATGTACTTACTTTATACTATCATTTATCTTTGGTATTGTAGATATAAGTAATTTCTTTATAAACTTGGTCAAAGTTTCGAAATTTTGACTTTAAAAAAATGTTGGCACTACATTATCGAATGGAGGGAGTTGCTCTTTCTCTCTCTCTCTGCTATCTCTCATGGGCCTCCCCTCTCACTCAAACTTTCTATACCGACGGATTATACGCTCATTGTGTTAGTGTATAGCTCCATATATTGTTTAGTTGACCGGTCAACCAGTCCATATGCTGCCTTGTCAGCTCGTGTTCTCTTTCTTCGTGTGCTGGCCCATGTTGCAGTGGGTGAAAATAAGTAAACTAGAGGCCCATCTGACACGCGGTGAAGTAAACAAAGTTGAAACCACTCGGGGTAGCACCCCGCACTCTAGTAAATTGAGGGCGCATTGAGGACACACTTCTTCCACCTGAAGGATGCACTCGCGCACAATTAACCACTGCGCGACGGCATGCATAGAAGGACGCATTCGCGCACACCCAGCAGGCCAGCACACAACACACACCAGCACACGTGTACACCAGCGTCGCCGCCGGTTGAGATGGACGGTGAGGCAGCCAACAAGCGGAGGCGGCTCGAGCCAAAACCGCATCCGGCGAGCGTGGACTTCATCAGCAGTCTCCCCGACAACATGCTACTCGTCATCATCGGCCTCCTCCCCACCAAATCTGTCGTGCGACCGCCCTGCTCTCCCGGCGATGGCGCCCTCTCTGGCGCCGCGTCCCCCTCAACCTCACTGTCGACAGCTGCCCCTGCGATGGGGATTGCAAACGCATGGCTGCAGTCTCCAAGATCCTTTCATCGCACCCTGGCCCAGCCAGACGCCTTGACATCCGCATGTTCAGTACCAACTGCAAGGTCCAAGCCAAGTTCGACGAGTGGTTCTTATGCCTCGCCCTATATGAGGTCAAGGAGCTCAGCTTTGAAGTTGGACGATGTTGCTCTCTGCCACCGTCCGTGCTCCGCCTCACGCCAATGCTGCGCCGCGCCAGCTTCAGCTCCTGCTATCTTCCCCAGATTAATGATGCGCCCGCCCTTCTTCTCCCTCAACTCAAGCAGCTTGACCTCTTCGACGTTGGCATCTGAAAGCAGGCTATGGAGCACCTGCTCCGCAACTGTATTGTGCTCGAGTACCTTCGTCTTGAGCAGATCCACAGGTTCATTAGCCTCCACATCACCTAGACGAATCTCCAATGGTTTTATGTGTCTTGCTGGCCCCGCAACAAGACATCAATTGGGAAGAGATCACTCCAGTTGTTCCATGTTATGGTCACTGAGAATGCGCCTTTCCTTGAGAGATTGCTTGTATCTGATCTAGAAGGTCCAACAAAAATCAGGGTCATTGACGCGCCGAAATTGATAGCGTTGGTGTACTCGTCTGCCAAATTCTCCGAACTCTTTATTGTATCCGTAATCGTTCAGGTATTGCACTCATCTTCTTCTCCGTCTTCTTGAAATTCACATTTTTAAATTTCTTCTTTATGTATTTACGACCATCTTCCAGAAAATGATTCCCATAAGCTTCACCCAGGCTATGCGCACAGTGAAGATCTTGGCAATAAAATCTATCTCCCCAATCTGGATCAAGTTGTTGGATTCCTTACATGCTTTCCGTGCATGGAGAAGCTACTCATCGAGGTGAAACTTCTTTCCTATTAGTAAATGGTAATCACAACGTAGCTCAATTTTTTCGTAATTTTCCCAAATTACGATGACAAGTGTAGTGTTCAAAACTGCATCTACGCACTGCATCAAAAGAAATGTTTTTAGTATTTTTTTCTCACGTGATCACCTGCATCGTTTTTTGTTGTACTACTATACTAGCCTAGTCTAGTCATAGTGGAAAGTAACTTAGACTAGTAACTCTATGGTTACCCTAAGAGTAAGTACTACCTCCGTCCTGGTTTACTCTTCCTATTTTATAGTATCAAAATCTGACCATAGATTTAACTGACAAAATGTTAATGCATGTCACTAAAAATTATATCGTTGGATTCGTATTTGAACATAATTTCAAATGGTATAATTTTTGGTGACATGCATTGGCATTTTCTTAGGTAAATCTATTTTTTTAGAAAAGAAGGATGACCCCCGGCCTCTGCATCTAGGAGATGCATGCGGCCATTTTATTGATTATTCTCGATGACCTTACAAAGTAGAACAACAATATGCCTGAATCCGCTATCTTGGCATCTTAGGTAAATCTATGGTCAAAATTTTACACTAAATACGATGTAGTACAAAAGTGGGCTATAACGGCCCTCCACTATGTAGGCCAAAACACGTGCCAAATTCACTTGTGATGCATTTGGCATCGATGCCCCTCCATTGCTCACCTGGTGCCCCAATTTGGATCACCTACTTTGCTCCGGTGCCAAATTAACTCACGCACTGAAAAAACACTTGTGTGGGAGGGAGAGAGGACTGAGGCAATAAAAAATACTTGTTTGGGAGAGTGAGAGGCTGGTGTAGTTGGTTTGATTGATTTGTTTATACATGTGGGTCTGTGTGCACAGCGGTGCCAACTCTCTCACATCGTGAGAGCGGTGCCAAAATCTTTTGATTTGACATCGATGTGTATTATGTGGCATAATTTTGAGAAATATGGCATCGGCCACATAGTGGAAGGCAACAAATGCCCAAGCTCTTCACGTGCTCCTAGGTAAATGAGAGGAAAGAGAAAGAGAGAGAGAGAGAGAGAGAGAGAGAGAGAGAGAGAGAGAGAGTGAAAACAAATATCACTAGCCAGCCAACCCTATCGTATGAGCGAATGATATTGGTACCTCTTGATGACACGGCAATCTTATACAGCCAGCTGCTCTAATATGTTCTCTTCTTGTGCAGATAAAAAAGACTCTAAAGTGAAAAATGTGATGCACTATAGCAATCTCATCGAATGCCTTGATCTCCATCTTACAGAAATTGATTTGATCGACTACCGAGGCCGCACATCAGAGATTAAATTGGCCAGGTTCTTTGTTATGGAGGCAAGTGTGCTCAAGGTAATGAGGTTTGGCATTCTCTGGCGCAACAATGAATGGCGTGCTGATCACCGCAAGCGTTTAAGCCTAAATGACAAAGTCTCCACAGAAGCTGAATTTGTTTTTGAAACATCAAGTGGCCAGAGACTCGAAAATTTATTTTCCCATTAGTGACTTGTCAGGGCGGTGGATTTTAGTTTGTACGACAATGCTGCATCCACCTAAAGTAATGAAAGTTCTTACGTAAACTTCCTAGATTCCCTCTTCGTAGGTGCAACATTACTCCTAACATTTGTAATATCAGTTTGAAACTTGTAATATTGCTGTGTTCTATTCCTGCGTTTTCAAAATCCTGCGAAATCAAAGAGGTCCTGAGTTGGTGATGATGTTGTGACTGCCATCTTTCACCAATAGCCGTCGGATCTAGATCTGACGCATACAAACCAAACTTCTCCTGTTTTGCAAAAAGATGCCCGCACTTGTTCCCTATTTACAAACAACTCCTTGTCTCTCACAATCAGCCTTATCTCCTCCCACCACATCTAGAAGGCCATGGAAAAATCTGGCGCGATGGCCGCTGCCGGCGCCGTCCACCCCCAATCTTGGTGTTCCGTGCAATGCATGGGCATCTACGCACGTGACATTATGTCGAACACCGCTAGTTGTAATTAGGCTAGCTCTATAGCCATGATGATAGTGACTGCAGACGATGAGGCTAACTTATGTGTTATGCCGAACATGACGCCTATACTCAGGTGTCATCTCCGGTGTAGGGTCTTGTCACTTCACTGTGATGAGCAGCATGTAATAATTTGACAAACGGGTAGTACAGTGCTACTACATTGGTAGTACTACTAGTAGTACTAGCACCACCGTCTGGATTTAATAGTACTACCACGTCCATCTGGATTTAGTATTTGACTAGCAATATCTAGTAATGCATGTCACAAAAAATGTACTACTCCCTTTGTAAATAAATACATGGTGTATTGTTTTATTCCTTCCGGTAGATGGCTCAAATCTGAAGTCTCATCAATCAGACTACTATTGTACTCACCGAGCGCTCAACTTTGTAAGCTACCAACAAAGAATTGCAATCAAAGACTACTATTGTACTCCCTCCGTACTGGTGCATTAGTCACATTATGAAAACCAAATAGTAATCCCAAAACTTTTAGGCACGGTGCATTAACTACCCACCTCGCTCCTTGTTTCTTTCCACGAAAAAAGAAATCACCCAATACAAATACGAGACGTGGGGTGCGTATGCATCCAATGACTTGAGACTACTCCCTCCGTCTAGGTGTATGACTAGCCACAATGAAGAGTAACATACACTAGTACTACCTTTCATAGTGGGTAGTAACATAAGTATGGTAACATGCAAAGCCTCATTTACTAGGTTATAGACTCATATTGCATTGGGAGATGTGATGTTACAGTAATAACTAGCTAAGTTACTCAAACTACCTCTCTCCTCATTAACTCATTGCCACATAAGCAAATTTGTTGAGTTGGACTCGATGTTACTGCAGAAGTTACTCCCACTGTGGCTAGTCTAAGTCATCTTAGAGAAAGTGAAAAAGAGGAGTGGGCTCTCATGCAAGAGCCTAGCTATATGCAGATTCCTAGGCCAATATACAATAAATATTGAGAAAGAGAGAGAGAAGATGAGAAAAGGTAGTACTCTTATAGCCAGCCTTATAGCTAACCTTATTGTATGAGTGGCTACAAGTGATGGCTCTACTATGACATGGCAACATCATATAGCCAGCAGCTGGCTATACTATTAAGTATTAACCATTCTCTTAGGTTGTGCACCATGACCAAGACAAAGGGGAAAGCGAGAGAACTTAATGTCTTTTTGCTAATTAATAGGATTACATGCAATGAACTAACCACTGCATGTCATGTTTGGTAGTCTCAAGTCATTGAAAGCATGCATGGCCCACATTTCTCATTGGTTGATATGTCACGAAATAAGAAACGAGGAGGGAGTTAATGTACCGTGCCTAAGTGTTTTGGGACGGAGTGGAACACAGCTTCATTGACTTACTGCACCTGCATTTGGGTGAATGACTCGTGGGCCCAACAGGTGGTTGGCCCACCTGTCATACAACCAAAGGCAGGTGTAGTAGAGGGCCAAGGAGTAGCTGGCCAACACACATGTGAATGCAATGCAGTCTGCACTTCTCATATAAAGGCTCTCTGCCAGTCCAATCTACGAAATCCTACGCACCCTAACCAAGGGCAAGAGTGATCACTCCAATCGCAAGATCAGTTGACTAGAAGCTAGACCCATGGAGGCGATGAGCGCGAGCATCAGCCGGCTGTGCCAGATGGTCCATGACGCCGCCCTGCGGCCCGACACCAAGGAACGTCTCCAAGTCGTGCTTGAGGCCGCCAACGCGAGAGGCTGCTTGGACGACAGCTTCGTCTCCTATTTCAACAAGGTCCTCGTCGGATTCCTCGACAAGTTCACCATCGTCAAGAAGCTCGCGGATGACCTTGACGTACGCCTCCAGCCCACGCATCCAGGCTCTGTGATGCCTGCCACCCTCAACAGCCTCTATGGTGACAACCTCTTCGATGCACTGGTGGCCCTGCGACTGCCCGCCGTCGTGTCGGAGAATGTCCACCTCGAGGCCGCGCTCGCCGCGCAGCGCTGGCACAGCAAGACACCGTCGACATAATCACCCACGTCTACGCACAAATCGTCCACAAGGACTACTACGTGCGAGAGGAGGACGATAGGTCGCTGGCCTTCTTGACCCACAGGGCAACCTTGGACAGCATTGTTTAGAAGCACGTTGAGCTCTCCGCCAACGCCGCTGCTCCTCACACATCGGTTGGTGACCCGGCGCACTAGGGTGTGAGGATGTCGTTGATGGATCCGTATGTATCTTTATCTTTCCGTCAAATCCATGTAGTAGTGTATGGTACTACTAGTAATTATCTTACCTTTCGCATCAACTTCATAATTTTCGTACGTACTCCATGCATGAACGGTGCCAGAACCAAACTTCTCATTACTCTAGGGAAAATCGTTATTTCTATCTATCGGTCACTCCATGGAGCAGAACCAAATTTTACAAGTTACAAGTTCAAAAGGAAAAGCATGCTGTGTTCGCGTACGTTGCGCCCCTGCACGGTTGGACCGGCACGCCGCTCAAGGGGGAATGTGTGCTGTGTTGCATTTTCACTTACAAGTGGGACCGCGGTTGAGAAAACCGACTATCAGCAAACCCCCACCCCTCCCACCACGTGATGCCTGAGAAAATAGGAGGGAGAAGAGATGGTTGTAGCACGGACTCCAAGAAAATTGGTGTCGGATGGGACTCGTGTGGGTGGCGTGTGTCATACTGCTAGACGTGAATGCTAGTTATGGCCCATGCCACCCCACTATATCGAGCCTATATCGAGGTGCTAGTTATGTAGAACAAATTTCCTGGAGTCCGTGCTCTGCCCTCCTCTATCTCTCTTCTCAGCCAGCCAGCAGACGCGCGGAGCCCATCGTCTGTTTGCTCACATGCGGTCCCACATGTCAGTGAAAACGCAAGAGGACCCACTGAACCTGCACATCTTTCACCTCGACGTGCTGGTGATGAAAAACAAATCCAATAAAGATCTTCGGTGGCCGCTTTTGGAGTTACTCAAGAGTAGTAAGATTCTATTTATAGTTTAACCCAAGATGCACATCACGTGGCTTCAACTACCACTCCATTTTCTTGCATGACACGACCTGGATGTTGGATGTCCCATGTGTCGGCAAAAGGAGGAAGAACTCGACCAAATCTTCTCCACATTTAGACCGGAGGAGTAGGAAACACGGCAAGCCCTGTGCCTACATCATACTACTACGTACAAGCCCACCTCACGCAGTCACGCTATCACCATATTTCTTGGCCTCCGTGCGACACCTAGCTCTAGTTGATCTAACTAGAACTAACTATTGGTTGGCTCTATGTAATGTGGCAAATTCATACTACTACGGATGCTGGCTATACTACTACGGCACTAACACTCCAAGAAGTGAGTCAAAAACCATTTATAAATTGAGATTATGACATGCATATGCAAATGTACCATTCATTGCATACAACAAGTCATCAACACACAACGACAACGAGGATACATGTTGGATTATAGATAGTTCCAACAAAACATTCTAGTAAATGCTAAAGTTTTCATCACACAACAAATAACAAGCAGTGAAATGAACTTCAGCTCAACCACTCCTCGGCGTTGGAAACACTTGCTTTGAACCAGAAGAGTTTATCTGGGAAGGGCCAGCTACTGTCAATCTCGAGACCAACGCAGGACTGATCATCCAGCCTGAAGCGGCCTATTTCATGACCCATATTGTGATAGCCACGGTAGGGAAGCATAGCAATGCCCGAGGTATAGATACAATAGCTTCTCATAAATGGTAGTAATGTTGTGTCAACAGCAGCTGGATCGCCTTTCACCGTATTGGATAGTTTTATCCAAGGAAGAGCGAGTTTCCTCCAAGAGTATCAATACTAAACCAGGGAGAAGGTGTTGGGGCTAGCACAGTAGTATCCATCTTGAATACCCTGCAACGGATGTTGGAATAGGTCTAAAGAGTGTGACCATGGGAGACAACACCTGCTTCCTTAGTCACATCAGTGGTGCCATGTATACAGACAAGAAGAGGTGATCCATCGGAATAAGTTGCCAGGCGCCACTGAGTACTCCTATATGGGTCCTCATCCTCGTGATCATCAGCATCGTCATCTCCCCCTTGGTTATAAAAAATTTCAAGTATAGGTGGTGGAATGTTCACAGGACCTTGAAAACACAAGAAGGTTAATTAGTAAAGGGAAACTAGCTAACCCGCATACATGTGGATGAAACAATTATAATTATGATGCAAGACAAATGTACCGAAAGCATCAGGATTCCATGCAAAAACAGTGTCACGAGTGGTGGCAGCAAACACACGACCCTCGTATTGAATTGCATCACAATACTCATCCGTGTATAGAAACTGATTTTTGAGCAATATCCATCGAGTCGAACCTTGAAGGACAGCAACAAGCTTGTCGAAGATAGCGACAACACAAGCATTCCTATAACCCCAAGAGCGGTTGGGAACTCGGCAAATTGCTATCTTCTGTAGACGACAGTCACCATGATCGTAGTTGAACGTACGTAGAATACCGGTGTGCTCAACCTCTGGGCAGTCTGAGATTTTTGGAAGTGGAACCCGGTGACGAGTGTCACATTCACAAGTTCCCACTCGCAGTTGTACCCAATATAAACAACCCAATCTCCATTTGCGCCTGCCCAAGCCTTACCCTCAAGCGATGGCATCTTAACATCACACATATAATTATCAAGCGACACCAACTTGCACAAGGCCAGGCCTCCGTTGTCCGCGCGCCAGTGAGCAGGGTCACGGTGAAGAAGATAGGGGAGACCAAACTGCTCCTGGACCCTTGGGTTCCTTGTAATGATGTTATTAGTTGAGTCAAGAATGGTCTTGAACGAAACTGCCATGCTAGCCGAGGTGATGATGTCGCACCGGTCAATGAGTTCCTCCACCACGTCATCATTCAGATCGGGGCAATAATAACGGGGTCGTTCTGGTCTGTTCCCTCCATGGAGAAGACGATCGAACAATGGCAGAAGGGAGGGTGAAAGCAAATGGAGGAGGGAGGAAGAGCGTGCGACAGCAGTTCCAAATCGAGAGGGAAAGGCGAAGAGTCAGTGGATGGTTGCACGGTACACGAAGAGGCGCCCCGGCCTACATAGACGTCCTTTCGGAAATTGTACAAAAGGACTCGTCGTCATCTCATTGACATGTTAGAACGGTACCACATGTCAACTAAGAGGCTAGTGGGGAGCAGACGGTTGCCACAGAGGTCACACACTGACGACAAGGTTGTCCTGTCAGAGCTAGCGCCCATGCGGGATGGCTTCTGTCCCCCACACGAGCGAAGCCACAAAGGTCTGTTCGGGGTCGTGAGTTGGAGTTGGCCTTACAAGTGGGACCGCAGTTGAGGAAACTGAATATCGGCAAACCCCCACCTTGCTCGCCGCATGATGGCAGAGTTAGAGAAATGACGAGGTTGAAGAGATAGATGTAGCACGGACTCCAAGAAATATGGTGTCAGATGGAAGTCGTGCGGGTGGCGTGTGCCGTACTCCTGGACGTGAATGCTTGTTCTGGCCCATGCCACCCTAGTGTACTACTCCACCTCACATTAACATATGGCCTACCTCACACTGTGGTCAAATTTCCTGAAGTCTGTGCTAGGTTAAAAAGTGTTCTTTGTGAGGGTGGGTGGTTGGTCTCAAGTTTAAAACTTGTTGTATTACGTATACGTAGACATAGAGATAGTGCATCAGTTTTGAAAGTTTGAACCCAAACATCAGAATGCAATTTCTACTGGACTCATCCAAGGACCTAGGATGATGGGATTCGCAGCTATAGTAAAAACACCCGCCCGACGTGTGAAGCATGTCAAGCTAGTACAAATAGTAGTAGTACTATTGTTGATTGGACTAATCCGATAACCTATTGCAATGCATGTACAATTATGTATTCGTAAAATATTTTCTTGCCTCATCGCAACACCCACTCAGAGAAGCGACTCGAAAGCTATTCATAAATTTAGTAAGTCTATCACAGGCATATCATTTTATTACATACAACAGGTCATGAACCCACAACGACAACGACGATGCATTCTAGTAAATACTAAAGTTCTCATCACACAACAAATAACAAGCAATGAAATGAACTTCAGCTCAACCGATCCTCGGCGTTGGAAACGCTTGCTTTGAACCGGAAGTGATTCTCTGGGAAGGGCCAGCCACTGTCAGTCTCGAGACCAACACAGGACTGATCATCTAGGCTGAAGCGGGCTATGTTAGGACCCATAGTGCGATGGTAGGTAAGCATAGCAATGACTAAGGTATAGATAGAGTTACTTCTCATAAATGTTAGTAACGTTGTGTCAACAGCAACTGGATCGCCTTTCACCATGATTGGATAGTTTTTTCCAAGGAAGAGCGAGTTTCCTCCAAGACTTTCAATACTGAACCAGGGAGAAGGTGTTGGCGCTAGTACGCTAGTATCCATCCCAAATACCCTGCAACGGATGTTGGAATAAGTGCGGAGAGTGCGGCCATGCAAGACAACACCTGCTTCCTTAGTAACATCAGCAGTGCCCTGTATACAGACAAGAAGAGGTGATCCATTGGAATAAGTTGCCAGTCGCCACTTAGTATATGGGTCCTGCTCGTCCTCATGCTTGTGCTCATCAACATCGTCATCTCCCCCTTGGTTATAAATTTTTTCAAGTATAGGTGATGGAATGTTCATAGGACCTTGGAAACACAAGAAGGTTGATTAATTAGTAAAGGGAAACTAGCTAACCAGCATGCATGTGGATGAAACAATTATAATTATGGTGGAAGACAAACGTATCGAAAGCATGATGATTCCATGCAAAAATAGTGCCACGAGTGGTGGCAGCAAACACAAGACCCTCGTATTGAATTGCATCACAGTACTCATCCATGTACAGAAATTGATTTTTCAGCAATATCCATCGAGGCGTGGAAGTAAGGAAGGCAACAACTTGTCGAAGATAGCAACAACTTCATAGTTCGTGTAATCCCAAGAGTGGTTGGGAACTTGACAAATTGCTATCTTGCATAGATGACAGTTACCATGATCGTATTTGAACTCACGTAGATCATCTATGTGCTCATCCTCTGGGCAGTCTGAAATTTTTGGAAGTGGAACCCGGTGACGAGTGTACACATTCACAAGTTCCCACTCGCAGTTGTACCCAATATAAACAACCCAATCTTCATTTGCGCCTGCCCAAGCCTTGCCCTCAAGCGATGGCATCTTAACATCACACGTATCATTATCAGGCGGCATCAACTTGCATAAGGCGAGGCTTTCGTCATCCCTGCGCCAGTGAGCAGGGTCACAGTGAAGAAGATAGGGGAGATCAAACAGCTCCTGAACCCTTGGGTTCCTTGTAATGATGTTATTAGTTGAGTCGAGAATGGTCTTGAACGAACCTGCCATGCTAGCCGAGGTGATGACGTCGCACCGATCAGTGAGTTCCTCCACCGCATCATCATTCAGATCGGGGCAAGAATAACGGGGTAGTTTCCGTCCTGTTCCCTCCATGGAGAAGACGATTGAACAATGGCAGAAGGAAAGGGTAAAGGCAAATGGACGAGGGAGGAAGAGCGTGCGACAGCTGTTCCAAATCAAGAGGGAAAGGCGAAGAGTCGATGGACGATTGCCACAGTACACGAAGAGGCGCCCCGGCCTACATAGACATTCATTCGGAAATTGTACAAAAAGACTCGCCCTCGTCTCACTGACATATTGGAATGGGACCACATGGAAGTTCAATACTCTATATCTGGATCAGACCTGTTACTTTGCTCTAAATGTTGAACTTTTCATTCGAACGTATGGAATGGGCTGTTATTTTTTAAAATGGGTTATATTTGTCCGCCACGGGTTTAGAGGCTGACTTGTGGGCCTACCAGGTTGACGCGTACACAATCAGGAGATGATTGTACGTGCAGAGGATGACAGCAGGGACCCACCAAGATCATGGCAGTACGCAAGCAAGTGCCTCCTTATTTCAAGCCAATAAAAAAGGCTCCTCCTAATGTATTTCTGACATCTGGGTCCCATGCCATTGTCAACGTAGTCAATAAACGAGAGAATTGCACAACGAGCGGCTGACACCAGGGACCCAGCAGCTCGCCCAGTTATTTTTGTTTTGGCTTAATTTGATAAATGCCACTCCAAATCTCGTGATTCCGAGAAATGCCACTGCAATTTCCAAACTTTGAAAAATGCCATTTCATGCCATTTCCAGTGGCATTTTTCGAAGTCTGGAGTGGCGTTTTTCAAAGTTTGCAAAAATTACAGTGGCGTTTTTCGAAGTTTGCAAAAATTGCAGTGGCATTTTTCAAAGTTTGGGAATTGTAGTGGCATTTTTATGAATCGCCATAATTGGAGTGGCATTTATCTAATTTGTTTTTGAGACGGAAGCAGGGTGTCATCTGGGTTGTGCAGGGCACTCTGCCTATCTAGACAGCCTTTTCTTTTATGTTTACCACAGACCAGCCCAGTGGTTTTTTTCTTTCTTTTCGAAAATGGCTAGCCTGGTTTTTTTTGTGATTTGTCAAGTAAGTCTCTTTGTCAGGCCTGTTGGACTGTAAATCTTTCAAGACGAGGAGAGCTTCATTCGGTTGGCCGAGAAAATGGCCTATCAGCAATGAGAAATGGGCTGTGCATTTTTAAAACACATCAAACCGGCAATTAGTTTCAAATTTCTTTTTTTTCATTTCGAGATTTTAAATTGTATTGATTTTTATGTGTGGACAATTTGTTGGATTATATATTGATATACATTTATTTCTAAAATCAGTTTGAATGTGACTCGAAATTTCAGGATTAAAAACAGTTCGGGCCGCACCGAAATATGCATAATTTTGTATAATTTTTTTACCGTGGCCATAATATGGGTTGTAATGCTAACAAAAATAATATGGGCTCCAAAAAATCCTTAAGAATTAGCAAATGGGTTGTAAATTATTAGAAATAATGGCAGATGGGTTGTATGCTGTTTTCCACATATTTGAGACTTTCCTAAAAAAAGGTTGACGCACAAGCAGTGATTGTTGGATGTCCATCCAATGGCCGCCGTGCTTCTTCAATCTCTGCTCTTCCTGCTCCAGCTGCTCAAATAAGAGCTGGCGGGACTGCCTGCTCCCTCCTCCCATGGCCTCACCGCCCCACCGTACTCCCATCGCTGGCCTAGCCATCCCTCTACTCACCCACACCTGCTGTTATTCTCCGGCGACAATAGACGAACCAGTAAACCCTCGTACTCCCCTCCGCGTGGGAAACAACTGTCGAGTCTTCCCTGGCTCCGTGTCGTTCCCTTCGCCTCGCCATCGTCCATTGCCCTGGTGCTCACGGCACGGCGTGGTCAACGTGGTCAACGACCGACATGCATCTGAAGTGGACTATACGTGGAGAGGCTGACAGCTGGGTCCACGGCCGCACGCAAGGAAATGCCTCCTTCTTACGTGCAAAATAATGATTCCTCCACCTGACATCTGGGACCCACCGTAAGGACCTCTGTATTTCGCGAAAAAAATGTTCCTGCCACTGACAGCTCGGACCCACCAGCTATATCTTCGCATGCAAGGAAGTGCCTCCTTATTACGCACAAAAAATGAATACTCCCCCTGCTAGCTGGGACCCAGCATAATGGGAGGCTGACTTGTGGGCCTACTAAGTTGACGGGGACGGAGAGCTTTGTCAACTTTGTCAATATGAATGATTCTAGCTCCAGTGACCGTATGATGTCCATCCAACGGCCGTAGTGCTTCTTCAACCTCTGGTCTTCTTGCTGCAGCCACCCAAAGCAGCACCGGTCGTGTCGCGTGCTCCTGCCTCCTGTGGTCGGTTGTGATGCCGCGGAGGCCTCACCACCCCCTACGACTCCCACCGCTGGCCTGGCCATCCCTCTACTCACCCACACCCCATGTTATTCTGCGGCGACGGCAGCCTCACACCGCGGCCGAACAAGTGAACCCTTGTACTCCTCTCCGCGTGGGCAACCACTGCCGCGTCTTCCCCAGCTCCGCGTCGTCCCCTTCCTAGGCCTCGCCGTCGTCCACCATCCTGGTGCTCTCGGCGCGGCGTGGTCAACATGGTCAAGGAACGACTTCCATCGGAAGAGTACTGTACATGGAGAGGCTGACAGCTGGGTCCACGGCCGCAGCAAGGAAGTGCCTCCTTATTACGCAGAAAATAATGATTCCTCCACCTGACAGCAGGGACCCACCAGACGGGCCACCGTATTTCGCGGAAAAAATGTTTCCCCCCTGACTGCTGGGATCCACTAGCTACATCTTCGCATGCAAGGAAGTGCGTCCATATTACGGGCAAAAAAATGATTCACCCCCTGACTATTGGGACCCACCAGCTACATCTTCGCACACAAGGAAGTGTCTGACGGTCGGGACCCACCTGGTCGAAGCGTACGTAGCGTTGTCATTCTGGTCGTGAACGTGTACGTACGTACTGATCGATGTAGAGGCGTGCACGTGTCGTATCGTAGTAGAGGCGCGCACGTAGCATGTACACGTACGTACATCGGCCAGGGTGCAAGAAAGAAAATACGGCCATGTACATACATACGAGCAGGGTCTCGAATGCCTACTCGCTCATACGTACGGCCAGGGCTCGTCTACATGGCTGGTTCAGAACGGGAAGCTGCGCCATTGTCGTGATCATGGGGTGGCAACGGCTGGGTCCGAACGGAATGCGTCGTCGTGTTCATCAGGAGCCAACCAGCTTGGATGGAACAACCAATAAAAATGAGGCCTGGCGTACCGCAGAACGGAGGAAACGGTCTTGTGTTCGACCGGCCACGGTCGAAATGGGATCCTATTCATCGGGAGGGGTCTGGCGTCTGATAACCCACAAGTATAGGGGATCGCAACAGCTTTCGAGGGTAGAGTATTCAACCCAAATTTATTGATTCGACACAAGGGGAGACAAAGAATATTCTCAAGTATTAGCAGTTGAGTTGTCAATTCAACCACACCTGGAAACTTAGTATCTGCAGCCGAGTGTTCAGTAGCAAAGTAATATGATAGTGATAGTAACGGTAACAAAAGAGTAACTAAAGCAAAGTAATGTTTTTGGTATTTTATAGTGATTGTAACAATAGCAACGGGAAAGTAAATAAGTGTAAACCAATATATGGAAAGCTCGTAGGCATCGGATCAATGATGGATAATTATGCCGGATGCGGATCATCATGTAACAGTCATAACATAGGGTGACACCGAACTAGCTCCAATTCGTCAATGTAATGTAGGCATGTATTCCGAATATAGTCATACGTGCTTATGGAAAAGAACTTGCATGCCATCTTTTGTCCTACCCTCCCGTGGCAGCGGGGTCCTAATGGAAACTAAGGGATATTAAGGCCTCCTTTTAATAGAGAACCGAAACAAAGCATTAGCACATAGTGAATATATGAACTCCTCAAACTACGGTCATCACCGGTAAGTATCCCGATTATTGTCACTTCGGGGTTAATGGATCATAACACATAATAGGTGACTATAGACTTGCAAGATAGGATCTAGAACTCTCATATATTGATGAAAACATAATAGGTTCAGATCTGAAATCATGGCACTCGGGCCCTAGTGACAAGCATTAAGCATAGCAAAGTCATAGCAACATCAATCTCAGAACATAGTGGATACTAGGGATCAAACCCTAACAAAACTAACTCGATTACATGGTGAATCTCATCCAACCCATCACCGTCTAGCAAGCCTACGATGGAATTACTCACGCACGGCGGTGAGCATCATGAAATTGGTGATGGAGGATGGTTGATGACGACGACGGCGACAAATCCCCCTCTCCGGAGCCCCGAACGGACTCTAGATCAGCCCTCCCGAGAGGTTTTAGGGCTTGGCGGTGGCTCTGTATCGTAAAACCCGATGATTTCTTCTCTCCTATTTTTTACTCCCCGAAAACAGTTATATAGAGTTGGAGTTGGAGTCGGGGGGTCTCCAGGGGGCCCACGAGGTAGGGGCGCGCCCTAGGGGGGCGCCCCCCACCCTCGTGAGAAGGGTGTGGGGCCCCTGGTCTTCATCTTTAGCGAGGATTTTTTATTATTTATTGTAAGATAATCCATGGAGTTTCAGGTCATTCCGAGAACTTTTGTTTTCTGCACATAAAACAACATCATGGCAATTCTGCTGAAAATAGTGTCAGTCCGGGTTAGTTCCATTCAAATCATACAAGTTAGAGTCCAAAACAAGGGCAAAAGTGTTTGGAAAAGTAGATACAATGGAGACGTATCAACTCCCCCAAGCTTAAACCCTTGTTTGTCCTCAAGCAATTCAGTTGACAAACTGAAAGAAATAAAGAAAAACTTTTACAAACTTTGTTTGCTCTTGTTGTTGTAAATATGTCAAGCTAGCATTCAAGTTTTCAGCAAAGATTATAACTAACCACATTTGCAATAATTCTCAGGTCTCATGATTACCCATATCAATAGCATAATCAACTAGCAAGCCATAATAATAAATCTCGGATGACAACACTTTCTCAAAACAATCATAATATGATATAACAAGATGGTATCTCGCTAGCCCTTTCTGAGACCGCAAAACATAAATGGAGAGCACCTTTAAAGATCAAGGACTGACTAGACATTGTAATTCATGGTAAAAGAGATCCAATCATAGTCACACCCAATATAAATTAATAGTAATGAATGCAAATGACAATGGTGCTCTCCAACTGGTGCTTTTTAATAAGAGGGTGATGACTCAACATAAAAGTAAATGGATAGGCCCTTCGTAGAGGGAAGCAGGGATTTGTAGAGGTGCCAGAGCTCGGTTTTGAAACAGAGGTGAATAATATTTTGAGCGATATACTTTCATTGTCAACATAACAACCAAGAGATGGCGATATCTTCCATGCTACACACATTATAGGCAGTTCCCAAACAGAATGGTAAAGTTTATACTCCCCCTCCACCAACAAACATCAATCCATGGCTTGCTCGAAACAACAAGTGCCTCCAACATACATCAGGTCCCAGGGGGAGTTTTGCTTGCAATTATTTTGATTTAGTTTGCACAAAGAATGGGACTGGGCATCCCGGTGACCAGCCATTTATCTCGTGAGTGAGGAGCGGAGTCCACTCCCCTTTATAATAACCCACCTAACATGGAAGATACAGACAGCCCTAGTTGATACATGAGCTATTCGAGCATACAAATCAGGATATTTATTTGAAGGTTTAGAGTTTGGCACATACAAATTTACTTGGAACGGAAGGTAGATGCCGCATATAGGAAGGTATAGTGGACTCATCTAGAATAACTTTGGGGTTTTAAGGGATTGGATGCACAAGCAGTATTCCCGCTTAGTACAGGTGAAGGCTAGCAAAAGGCTGGGAAGCGACCAGCTAGAGAGCGACAACAGTCATGTACATGCATTAAAATTAATAAACATTGGATGCAAGCATGAGTAGGATATAATCCACCATGAACATAAATATCGTGAAGGCTATGTTGATTTGTTTCAACTACATGCGTGAACATGTGCCAAGTCAAGTCACTTAAATCATTCGGAGGAGGATACCACCCTATCATACCACATCATAACCATTTTAATTGCATGTTGGCACGCAAGGTAAACCATTATAACTCATAGCTAATCAAGCATGGCACAAGCAACTATGATCTCTAATTGTCATTGCAAACATGTTTATTCATAACAAGCTGAATCAAGAACGATGAACTCATCATATTTACAAAAACAAAAGAGGTCGAGTTCGTACCAACTTTTCTCATCTCAGTCAGTCCATCATATATCATCATAATTGCCTTTCACTTGCACGACCGAACGATGTGAATAATAATAAGATTGCATGTGCATTGGACTAAGCTGGAATTTGCGAGCATTCAATAAACAGGAGAAGACAAAGCAATATGGGCTCTTTTGTCAGATAAACAATAATGCATATAAGAGCCACTTCAACAATTTAATCATGGTCTTCTCCTACTGACCCCCAAAGAAAGAAAAGAAATAAAACTATTTACACGGGAAAGCTCCCAACAAGCAAAAGAAGAACGGGAAATATTTTTGGGTTTTCTTTTTAATTACTACTACAAGCATGGAAAGTAAATTAATTAAAAGCTACAACTATTTTTTTTGGTTTTTCTTAAGGTTTATTAAACACACAAGAAGAAAGCATAAAAGGAAATAAACTAGCATGGATGATACAATAAAAAGTATGAGCACCGACATCTAGCAATGAGTGTGTGTGAACATAAATGTAATGTCGGTGAGAAATACGTACTCCCCCAAGCTTAGGCTTTTGGCCTAAGTTGGTCTATGGCCACGGCTGGCCTGGCTGATATCCATAATAATAGTTGTTGGGGTCGTACTGCGATGAGGAAGAAGAAAGCTCCGATTGCCACTGGCTGGGAATCATCTCCGGATCCCACTGATAGTTAGACTGTCGTGAAGGATCAAATTGTGGTTCCGGTTCTGGCTCCTCGGCTGGTGCAGGGTTCCGGTAGGCGTGGATAGCCATCAACGGAACAAGGTACTTGCCTACAGTCAAATCAAACAAAGAAGGAGTAGGCAAGGTAATAGTCTCAGGATGATGTTTATTAAAGAACAATTGATATTTAAGCTCTCCTGCCCTATTCTTAACAATAAAATCATGTGCCACCATACTTTTATAATCTAAATAAACATGAGGCAGCACTTTTTCTTCCTTCTCAGCATGCCTAATAGGTATGTTAAAATGTGCAGCTAGGCGTGTAGCATAGATGCCTCCAAAGATGGGACCCTTAGTACAGTTCATACTTAACCGTCTAGCAATAATGCCGCCCATACTAAAAGTGTTATCACTGTATAAACCTTGGAGCAGAATAATTATATCAGGGATACTAAGGTTTCCACAGTTTCCGCGTCCAGTTAAGCAACGACTAGCAAATAATGCAAAGTAACGTAAAACGGGAAAATGTATGCTAGTGATTCGTGCATCGGAAACCTTCCTAGTTTCCCCTACAGTTATAGTATTAATAAATCCCTCCACATCATCATGATGTGGTTCTTCTGTCTTGCCCCCAAAAGGGACAAAAAAATCCGACAGAAATCATAAAGTGACATCTCCTTATGCTCATCATATAAATGAAACTCCATCGTAGGTGGTGAGTTCCTAGAATGAAAATGAAAGTTTTGCACAAAGGTATTTGTGAGCAAGAGATACTGATCGCATTGGTCGTGGAGGAAAGTGGTGAGGCCTGCATTATGAGCCAACTCATGAAAATCTTCATAAATCCCGGCTGCTCTCAAGAAATCCTCGGAAGGCCATTCACACGCCCGAACCTCCGCGGTGCGCGGCAAATTATACTTAGGCTTCGGTGCCTTTTCCTTCGAGCTTTGGCTCGATGAGCCCCTCAATAATCTCCTCGTCATTTTCTGGAAAATTCTGAAATTTTAGTAACTTCAAAATAAAAGTAAACCAAACTCAATAATATTGATAGCAACCACTCCTACAAGTGCCTAGGGCCTATATCATGCATCAAAACTACTTTTGACCATATAAATTTGACATGCAAGCTCAAGAACAGGGTCACCTAAGCAGCAAAAATTTGCAATGAATAAAGCACTAGAACAAAAACTAATTGGACCAATGGAGGAGTCACATACCAAGGAACAATCTCCCCAAGCAGTTTTGTGAGAGGTGCTTTGAGCAAGGAGATCGAAAATGGCAGCAAAGAGGGCTGGAACTCGTGCTTGAGTTGGTTTTTCGTGTTTGGGGGAGGAAGATGAAGTGTGTGGATGAAAGAATAAGTGGAGGAGGGCTACCGTGGGCCCACGAGGCAGGGGGCGCGCCCTAGTGTGTATTTTGTTCCATAAATCCTCAAATATTCTATAAAAAATCATATTTAATTTTCAGGGCATTTGGAGAACTTTTATTTTCGAGGTATTTTTATATTGCACGGATAATCAGATAACAGACAGAAAATTATTTATTTTCACTTTATTTCAACTAAATAACAGAAAGTATAGAGAGGGTACAGAAGGTTGTGCTAGTTTCATCCATCTCATGCTCGTCAAAAGGAATCCACTAACAAGGTTGATCAAGTCTTGTTAACAAACTCATTCTGATTAACATGAAACTGGAGAAATTTCGAATAACACTAGGTTACCTCAACGGGGACATGCACATCCCCAATAATAAGTATATCATATTTCTTCTTGACAGTAGGAAGAGGAAATTCAAAACCTCCAAATATAATCGATGGAATTTTTCCGATAGAATTGATACTATGAACTTGAAGTTGTTTCCTCGGAAAGTGTACCGTATGCTCATTACCATTAACATGAAAAGTGACATTGCCTTTGTTGCAATCAATAACAGCCCCTGCAGTATTAAGAAAAGGTCTTCCAAGAATAATAGACATACTATCGTCCTCGGGAATATCAAGAATAACAAACTCCGTTAAAATAGTAACGTTTGCAACCACAAAAGGCACATCCTCACAAATACCGACAGGTATATCAGTTGATTTATCAGCCATTTGCAAAGATATTTCAGTAGGTGTCAACTTATTCAAATCAAGTCTACGATATAAAGAGAGAGGCATAACACTAACACCGGCTCCAAGATCACATAAAGCAGTTTTAACATAGTTTCTTTTAATGGAGCATGGTATAGTAGGTACTCCTGGATCTCCAAGTTTCTTTGGTATTCCACGCTTAAAAGTATAATTAGCAAGCATGGTGGAAATTTCAGCTTCCGGTATCTTTCTTTTATTTGTAATAATATCTTTCATGTACTTAGCATAAGGATTTGTTTTAAGCATATCAGTTAATCGCATACGTAAAAAGATAGGTCTAATCATTTCAGCAAAGTGCTCAAAATCCTCATCATCCTTTTTCTTGGATGGTTTGGGTGGAAAAGGCATGGGTTTCTGAACCCAAGGCTCTCTTTCTTTACCATGTTTCCTAGGAACAAAGTCTTTCTTATCATAATGTTGATTCTTTGATTGTGGGTTATCAAGATCAACAGCAGGTTCAATTTCTACATCATTATCATTACTAGGTTGAGCATCATTATGAACATCATCATTAACATTTTCATTTGGTTCATGTTCATTGCTAGATTGTGTTTCAGCATCAGAAATAGAAATATCATTTGGATTATCAGGTGGTTCAGCAATAGGTTCACTAGAAGTTTGCACAGTTCTATCATTGTTCTTTTTCTTCCTTTTAGAAGAACTAGGTGCATCAATTTTATTTCTCTGAGAATCTTGCTCAATTCTCTTAGGGTGGCCTTCGGGATACAAAGGTTCCTGAGTCATTCTACCAGTTCTAGTAGCCACTTTAACAGCATAATTATTTTTCTTACTATTCATCTCATTGAGCAATTCCTTTTGAGCTTTAAGTACTTGTTCTACTTGAGTGGTAACCATAGAAGCATGCTTGCTAACAAGTTTAAGTTCACCTCTAATATTAGCCATATAATCACCCAAGTATTTAATCACATCAGCATCTTGTTTTAATTGTCTACCAAAATAAGCATTAAAGTCTTCTTGCTTAGCCATAAATTTATCAAACTCATCTAAGCATGGGCTAGCAATTTTAGTAGGAGGGATTTCAGCTTTATCATATCTATAGAGAGAATTTACCTTTACTACTTGTGTCGGGTTATCGGGGTCTGGAGGTTCTTCAATAAATAAAGGATTAAGATCATATGTTTCTTCGACAAGCGGTAAATTAAGACCATGTATTTCTTCAATAGGAGGTAAATTCTTAACATCTTCAGCTTTAATACCTTTTTCTTTCATAGATTTCTTTGCCTCTTGCATATCTTCGGGACTGAGAAATAGAATACCCCTCTTCTTCGGAGTTGGTTTAGGAATAGGATCATTAATTGGAGCAGGAGTTGGCTCAGGAGCTGGCTCAGGAGGTGCCCAGTTATTTTCATTTGTCAACATATTATTCAATAAGATTTCAGCTTCACCCGGTGTTCTTTCCCTGAAAAGGGAACCAGCACAACTATCCAGGTAATCTCTGGAAGCATCAGTTAGTCCATTATAAAAGATATCAAGTATTTCATTTTTCTTAAGAGGATGATCAGGCAAAGCATTAAGTAACTTGAGAAGCCTCCCCCAAGCTTGTAGGAGACTCTCTTCTTTAATTTGCACAAAGTTGTATATTTCCTTTAAAGCGGCTTGTTTCTTATGAGCAGGGAAATATTTAGCAGAGAAGTAATAGATCATATCCTGGGGACTACGCACACAACCAGGATCAAGAGAATTAAACCATATTTTAGCATCACCCTTTAATGAGAACGGAAATATTTTAAGGATATAAAAGTAGCGAGATCTCTCATCATTAGTGAACAGGGTGGCTATATCATTTAATTTAGTAAGATGTGCTACAACAGTTTCAGATTCATAGCCATAAAAGGATCAGATTCAACTAAAGTAATTATATCAGGATCAACAGAGAATTCATAATCCTTATCAGTAACACATATAGGTGAAGTAGAAAAAGCAGGGTCAGGTCTCATCCTAGCATTTAGAGATTGCTTATTCCATTTAGCTAATAACCTTTTGAGTTCATATCTATCTTTGCAAGCTAAAATAGCTAAAGAAGCATCTTGATCAAATAAATAACCCTCAGGAATAACAAGTGATTCTTCCTCGCCACTTTCATCTTCATAATCAAATTCAATATTTTCAATCTCTCTAGCCCTAGCAATTCGTTCCTCGAGAAAATCACTAAGTGGCATAGTAGTATCAGACATAGAGGTAGTTTCATCATAAGTATCATGTATAGCAGAAGTAGCATCATCGATAACATGCGACATATCAGAACGAATAGCAGAAGCAGGTTTAGGTGTCGCAAGCTTACTCATAACAGAAGGTGAATCAAGTGCAGAGCTAGATGGCAGTTCCTTACCTCCCCTCGTAGTTGAGGGATAGATCTTGGTTTTTGGATCTCTCAAGTTCTTCATAGTGTCCAGCAGATATAAATCCCAAGTGACTCAAAGAATAGAGCTATGCTCCCCGGCAACGGCTCCAGAAATTAGTCTTGATAACCCACAAGTATAGGGGATCGCAACAGCTTTCGAGGATAGAGTATTCAACCCAAATTTATTGATTCGACACAAGGGGAGCCAAAGAATATTCTCAAGTATTAGCAGCTGAGTTGTCAATTCAACCACACCTGGAAACTTAGTATCTGCAGTAGAGTGTTCAGTAGCAAAGTAATATGATAGTGATAGTAACGGTAACAAAAGAGTAACTAAAGCAAAGTAATGTTTTTGGTATTTTGTAGTGATTGTAACAATAGCAACGGGAAAGTAAATAAGCGTAAACCAATATATGGAAAGCTCGTAGGCATCAGATCAATGATGGATAATTATGCCGGATGCGGTTCATCATGTAACAGTCATAACATAGGGTGACACAGAACTAGCTCCAATTCGTTAATGTAATGTAGGCATGTATTCTGAATATAGTCATACGTGCTTATGGAAAAGAACTTGCATGACATCTTTTGTCCTACCCTCCCGTGGCAGTGGGGTCCTAATGGAAACTAAGGGATATTAAGGCCTCCTTTTAATAGAGAACCGCAACAAAGCATTAGCTCATAGTGAATACATGAACTCCTCAAACTATGGTCATCACCGGTAAGTATCCCCGATTATTGTCACTTCGGGGTTAACGGATCATAACACATAATAGGTGACTATAGACTTGCAAGATAGGATCTAGAACTCTCATATATTGATGAAAACATAATAGGTTCTGATCTAAAATCATGGCACTCGGGCCCTAGTGACAAGCATTAAGCATAGCAAAGTCATAGCAACATCAATCTCAGAACATAGTGGATACTAGGGATCAAACCCTAACAAAACTAACTCGATTACATGGTGAATCTCATCCAACCCATCACCGTCTAGCAAGCCTATGATGGAATTGCTCACGCACGGCGGTGAGCATCATGAAATTGGTGATGGAGGATGGTTGATGACGACGACGGCGACGAATCCCCCTCTCCGGAGCCCCGAACGGACTCCAGATCAGCCCTCCCGAGAGGTTTTAGGGCTTGGCGGCGGCTCCGTATCATGAAACGCGATGATTTCTTCTCTCCTATTTTTTTCTCCCCGAAAGTAGTTATATAGAGTTGGAGTTGGAGTCAGGGGGTCTCAAGGGGGCCCACTAGGTAGGGGGCGTGCCCTAGGGGGGGCGCCCCCACCCTCGTGAGAAGGGTGTGGGCCCCCTGGTCTTCATCTTTGACGAGGATTTTTTATTATTTATTGTAAGATATCCCGTGGAGTTTCAGGTCATAGGGCGCGCCCCCCACCCTCGTGAGAAGGGTGTGGGCCCCCTGGTCTTCATCTTTGGCGAGGATTTTTTATTATTTATTGTAAGATATTCCATGGAGTTTCAGGTCATTCCGAGAACTTTTGTTTTGTGCACATAAAACAACATCATGGCAATTCTGCTGAAAACAGTGTCAGTCCGAGTTAGTTCCATTCAAATCATACGAGTTAGAGTCCAAAACAAGGGCAAAAGTGTTTGGAAAAGTAGATACGACGGAGACGTATTAGCGTACCGCAAAACGGAGGAAACGGACCTCCTACGGTCGAAACGGGGTCCTGTAGATCGGGAGGGGTGTGTCGTACCGCAAAACGGAGGAAATGAACTTGTGTTGGAGCACTACGGTCGAAACGGGGGTCCTGTTCATCGGGAGGGGTGTGGCGTACCGCAAAACGGGACTCCACGGGATATTGTTCATCTCCACCGTCGACCTCCTCCAGCCTCCACGGGCTCCTGTTCATCCACCGTCGACCTCCTCCAACCTCCACCTACGACTGTTCATCCACCTGCTCTTGTTCATCCAGCTTCCACTGTGCGCTCCTCCACCGGCTACTGTTCAACCAGCCCTCTCCGCAGGGTCCTATTCAACCACCCCTCCAAGGGCTACTGTTCATCCAGCCCTCCACCGGCTACTGTTCAACCAGCCCTCCACGGGGTCCTGTACATCCAGCCTTCCACGGGGTCTTGTATATCCAGGCCTCCACGGGGTCCTGTTCATCACTACTAGGGAAAAGCCTATACACAGAATTTTACCAGTAGCGCTGTACAAAATCAAGCGCTGCTGCTACTTAGTAGCAGCGCGCGTAAATAAACCGCGCTACTGCTATGACTTTAGCAGTAGCGCGTACTAGCGAAAAGCGCTGCTGCTACGTTTGAATTGGGCGCACGTGGCTAGCCCAACCTAGCAGTAGCGCATATAATGGCCCAGTGCTACTACTAATCTCCTTAGCTACAGCGTGTATTCCAGAACGCGCTGTAGCTAGCGTAGCAGTAGCGCCCTTTCTGGAACGCGCTACTGGTACTTCTGACTTAACCACGTGGTTCATCCTTCCCCACGGCCACTTCATCCCCCAAATCAACTCCACTCTCGCCGCCGCCGTCGCCCCTCGGCCGCCACGCGCTCTCCCCACACCGCCCCCGACCCCAGATTCAACGTCGGCTCCGCCCCCGACCTCAACGCAGCCCCCGACCCCGACCCCGACCTCAACGCCGCCCCGGACGCCGCCCCCACCCCACCTGACCTCAACGCCGCCCCGGAGCCCCGACCATGACCTCGACGCCGCCTGCTCCTCCCTCGTTGCAGGCACCCGAGGTGAGCATGCCTGCTCCTCCCTCTCCCCTACCTCTGCCTAGGGTTTCTACCTCCATCAAATTAGTTAGGGTTTCTACCACTTTCCACCCCTATAGGTTCATCAAATTAGATGGTAATTAGGGCAGTAGTTCTTAGGTACTAATTAGTTAGTAAGAACTAGGTACTAATTAGGTACTAGAATATTTTTATTTTTAGTAAGTTTATTTTTAGTAAGAACTAGTTGAATTAATAGAACTAGTTAGTAAGAACTTGTTGCTATTTTTTTAGTTAAAGCAATTTTCCCGCATCGACGTGGACGATGCCTATCCCGCATCCTCGTCGTCGAGTCGACGGAGGACGACACCTGCTTGACCAGATGGGCCATGTCCGGGACTGGGCTCCGCCGGGGTGGTACTGGGAGGCGCTACCTACCGGGAGCGCAGGTTGGTGAGGAGCCAGCCTGTCGTTGACCCGAACCTTCTTTGGTGGCGGTCGCATGGGCCAGTGACGGTCCAGAGGCTCGAGGACTCCGCGGAGGTGGTGCGTCACCGTGTCAGTGAGGAGGACGAGCACGTCCGTCACTACTTGTTTGCGTTGGAGCACAGGTTCTCCAATACCTGGCAGGTTCTCCAGGGATCTCACTGGAGCTATGATCCCGTGATGGTTCCTTCTCTGTGGGTGTCCACCGCCCGCGCCGATACCCGTCGTGTGCTAGGGTTTTAGTTGTACTAGTGATGTTATATGTATGACACTATTCGGGATGTATTAGTGATAATATTCGACGATGTACGGACGCATGAGATGATTTACATTTGCTTATTGAATGCATGCTAATTTGAGTCTTATAAGATATTTTGAAATGTATATCTTGTGTTGCTCAATATCCAAGTGGCCGGTCATGTTTGCAGGTTACACCTCCGAGTGGCCTATGTTTTGCCGGAGTGTTGATTCATTTCCGTTCCGGCAAATTTCAGGCGCTTGATATATCCTATTTTAGCAAAGGTCATGCCGGATTTTTCCGTGAATTTTGGCATGACTTTTGCCAGAATATGTAGGAAATATCGAGTGCCCCGGATTTGTGTGTTGAGTATCCTGGTAGTTGTCTTTTATCGATTTTCAATTAATGTTTTAACTATGAACATAGGAAATGTCTGACGACAAAAAGGATTTCGGTATTTGCAAATACTGCGAAGATGAGCGCGGCCTGTGCGACGGAATCTTCCTAGATGATGATAGGCGCTTCAGCATCAAGCTGGACGAGAACTTCGAAGTGGATACAGTAAGTCACAACGACAAGTCTTTTTTCGTAATTAAGCATGACATCTGCTTCATTTGCTTCAACTTATATTTTTTTTACTATTCTACTAGCGTATCCCCTGCCATGCAAGAGTTTTTGTATTGGATAAGATAGGTTTCAGTCATACTATGGAGGTAAAGAAAGTTTATTTGAAGACCGAGCATGGTTATATTTTCCACACAAAATTATACAATTCAGACGACTACACCTATTTTGGATGCAAAACATGGCGAGCACTATGCAAGACTTATGCATTTGAGCCTGATATGGTTATCACCTTTGATATTCGTCCAGAAGATGATATTGAAGGTAATACCGACATCTGGGTCGATGTGCAGACGCCTCCAGTTACACCAAAATGTAAGTTTCTCAACCATATTTATGTCTTTGATATTGTTTATTCAAAAATAGTTGACAACTAATTTGTATTGTCAGCTTATTTCGGTGCAAGCAAACATGTCTAGCGCTTGGTAGACAGGACCTACTACTGTCCCGGGGCTGAACTAAACTGCGAGGAGCTAAGTCATTATGTTTCATGGCTTGAGGATCTTGATACCGTCAAGACAAATTTTCTTCCTAGACTTAGAAATCTTAGTACTGAAAACGTGCGACCAATAGTGTTCGTCATGAACTACGGTCACATCTATTTAGGAAGGATGGTAAGATTTTTACTATTTGTCCTTAGTGCATCTTTTCCATACATTATTTGTGAAGCTAAACTTCATTGCTAAGTATGTGACCATACGATGTTCTTCAACAGGGACTCCCGATGAATGTTGTGCCTTATGGGATCGAGACTAAAGGTACCATGAGTATTATTAGCTTACGGCCAAGATATCCTACATGTTACTTTAGTGCATTCAAGATCAGCGATGAATGCTTAATAGTGCAAGACTGGACCAGATATGTGATAGGGGAGCGCAGACAAGTACTAGGGGGCAGCAAACAGATGTGCTACCCAAAATTAGGAGACAGGTTCATCTGCATGCTCCAACTTGATCAAGGAGGAGAGCTACACATGTTTTATGTTGTTTTACCTAAGAGAGAGCAGCAGGAGTGATTAGCTAGAAATGAGTTTGAGGATGATGATGTGCTACACTATTACTATGATGATAAAATAGCTAGTGTTGGTGGTAATGACTGATGATTATTATTAGCTAGTGTTAGTGGTGATTAAATAAATATTGTTGGTGCTAATGATTATGATGATGATTAAATAGCTTGTGCTAGCGGATTAGATTCAAGTGGAGGCAACATGTGGTGCACATCAAAAGTACTACTAGTCCAAACTAGATCAAGTTTGGATTAGTAGTATACTTTTGACATGCACCACATATTGCCTCCACTTGAACCTAATCCACCTTCATTTGACACACTGTTATGGACATAATGATGTAAACCTCATAACTGGTATTGTACCAATATTTGTACGATGGCGCATAAATACACTAAAAATAAAAAAAATAAAAAAAAACAATACTAGTAGCGATGGAAAGAAAACACGCTGCCAGTAGTTACATTAGCAGCAGCGTGGGAGTGAACAAGCGCTGCAGCTATTTGTCCTAGCAGTAGCGCGTGCGACACGCGTTACTGCTAAGCAATAGCTGTAGCGCCTTATTAGTAGCGCGCCTACCCGCGCTACTAGTGAGCACAAAACCAGTGCTACTGCTAGGGTTTTCCCTAGTAGTGCATCCACCGGCTCGATTGATCGGGGTACTATTCATCTAGCGACAACGGCCTCTACTACCACTGGGTCCTGTTCACCCAGTGGGAACTGTTCATCCAAACCCCCCAACAATGCTCACTGTTCATCCACAGGCAGCATCGATCAGTTTCAGTTAGCAGTAGCAGTGAAGAAATCACTCAGGTTCAGTTAACAGCAAGGGATCGATCGATCGCTCGGGTTCAGTAACGCGTAGCCTGCAGTGCAATCGCTCGGGTTTAGTAACGCGTAGCCTGCAATGCAATTGCTCGGGTTCAGTTAGAGCCCAACGCCTCGCTCGAGTTCAGTTAGAGCCCAACGCCTCGCTCGAGTTCAGTTAGAGCCCAATGCCTCGCACACACGCACGTATGTACGAGAGAAATGCGCATCGCTCGGCCCCCGACCACCCACCGTAACCAGGAACTCCTCGAAATTTTCCTCGCCCTCGCTTCTACCACGGTTTTTCCGTCATGGACAACCCAAAGAATGTCATGCAGCTGCGTCTCCGGCCCGCCCAGGACAAAAAGCCCATTTTTTGTCATGATTTTTTGTCATAGAAGTAGGACCCCACCACATCTATGATTATACTAGATTTTGTCACAATTATCGTCATAGAAGTGTCATAAGTATGACAGAATTTTTTTTTCGTCCGGCCCAAAATGTCACGGATGTGTCTTTTTTTGTAGTGCATGTGTAATCCTAGTACCCCTGGTGTCTATATAAACCAGGGGGTTAGTCCGTAGAGGCTAGAGCAACAACCATAATCCTACTAGCCTAGGGTTTAGTTCATCTGATCTCGTGGTAGATCGACTCTGTAACCATCTTATACACTTTAATATAATCGAGCAAGACGTAGGTTTACCTCCCCTAGAGGGCCTGAACCTGGGTAAACATTGTGTCCTTCGTCCCTTGTTCCCCATTGATCCAAGATCCACAGCTCGGGACCCCCTACCCGAGATCCGCCGGTTTTGACACCGACACAGGGGGTAGGCGCACCATGGTGGCTCGTGGGGCCTATGAGGCTCTGTTTGACCTAACTCCTCCTCTATAAATTCTCAAAAATCATGAAACCAACAGGGAGTCCACGAAATACTTTTTCCGCCACCGCAAGTTCCAGAACCACGAGATCCCATCTGGAGGCCTTTTTCGGCACTCTGCCGGAGGGGGATTCGATCACGGAGGGGGCTCTACATCATCCTTGTTGTCCTCCAATGATGCGTGAGGAGTTTACCACGGACCTATGGGTCCATAGTTAGTAGCTAGACGGCTTCTTCTCTCTATTTGATCTTCAATACAATGTTCTCCTTGGTGTTCTTGGAGATCTATTTGATGTAATGACTTTTTGCGGTGTGTTTGTTGGGATCCGATGAATGTTGAGTTTATGATCAGATCTATCCATGAATATTATTTGAGTTTTCTCTGAACTCTTTTATGCATGATTGTTATAGCTTCATATTTCTTCTTCGATCTATTGATTTGGTTTGGCCAACTAGATTGATTTTTTTTTGCCATGGGAAGAGGTGCTTTGTAATGGGTTCGATCTTATAGTGCTCAATCCCAGTGATAGAAAGGGACATGGCACATATGCATTGTTGCTATTAAGGGTAAAAATATGGGATTTATTTCACGCGTGAGTTTATCTTGTCTATCATGTCATCTTGCTTAAGGCGTTACTTCATTTTTTCATTAACTTAATACACTAGATGCATGCTGGATAGTGGTCGATGTGTGGAGTAATAGTAGTAGATGCAGAATCATTTCAGTCTACTTGTCTCGGACGTGATGCCTATATACATGATCATTGCCTTGGATATCGGCATAATTATTTTCTTTTCTATCAATTGCCCAACAATAATTTGTTTACCCACCGTATGCTATTTTCAAGAGAGAAGCCTCTAGTGAAAACTATGGCCCCCGGGTCTATCTTTTATCATATATCAAAACCAAAAATACCTTGCTGCAATTTTCTTTTCTTTATTTATTTATTTATTTTTATCTGATCTATTAGTCAAAAACTATACAATTTAATCTTGCTCGTAACCGTCAAGGGATTTACAACCCCTTGTTTGCGTTGGGTGGCAAGTATTTGTTGTTTGTGTGCAGGTGTTGTTAACGAGTCGTTGTTTAGTTCTTCTACTGAATTGGTAACCTTGGTTTCATAACTGAGGGAAATACTTATCTCTACTATACTGCATCATCCTCTCCTCTTCGGGGAAATCCCAGCGCAGCTCACAAGAAGCACCAGGCACAACCAATAAATGCCAGACCTTAGGTTTTCACCCAGAAAATCACGACTCGATACTCAAAGGAGCACCACCAACAAAGAAGTCCTCCAGTGCTGCCGCCGTGAGTTGCAAAGGCTACTACTACAAGTCATGTACCACCAGGCTCACAAGAACTCGTGCTAGGTCTGGACGGGAACATATCCCGCAAGCCAAGTCTGAACAACTGCCTGTGAAGCAAATTCATCATCGCACCCAAGACCCCGTCCTCATCATTGCAAGTCCTCCAATCACACGCCATGGCATTCTCCGCATGTGTTGATCCCTTGGAAATCTTGGTGCGGATATGTCCCAAGGTGTCAACAAAAAAGAGCTTTGCGATACCCGGGAAGCTAGTTATGCTGATGTTGCGGGTGCACACGACGGACCCCTATCCAATAAGGTATCCAAAGAGTGCCATATATGCTAGTCCTTGTTTTCCTTTCATGAATAGGTCCGGAACTCACCAATGGTCAGATAAAAGAGGGCTGATCACAGGTAGCCACGTGGTCTTGTTGGTCTGACCAAGAACAGGTGAGCCGGCAACCACCCCCATCCCTCCTGGATGGGTTGTACCAGCGAAGAAGCCCTATCCCTGGAGCAGAGAGAGTACCACATCCATCAAAGCTGTGATAACCCACAAGTATAGGGGATCACACCAGTTTTCGAAGGTAGAGTATTCAACCCAAATTTATTGATTCGACACAAGGGGAGCCAAAGAATATTCTCAAGTATTAGCAGCTGAGTTGTCAATTCAACCACACCTGGAAACTTAGTATCTGCAGCAAAGTGTTTAGTAGCAAAGTAATATGATAGTAGTGGTAATGGTAGCAAAAGGTAACGATAGCAAAAGTAATATTTTCGGTAAGTTATAGTGATGATAACCATAGCAACAGAAACGTAAATAAGCGAAGAACAATATATGGAAAGCTCGTAGGCAATGGATCGGTAATAGATAATTATGCCGGATGTGGTTCATCATGTAACAGTCATAACCTAGGGTGACATAGAACTAGCTCCAATTCATCAATGTAATGTAGGCATGTATTCCAAATATAGTCATACATGCTTATGGAAAAGAACTTAAATGACATATTTTGTCCTACCCTCCCGTGGCGGCGGGGTCCTAGTGGAAACTAAGGGATATTAAGGCCTCTTTTTAATAGAGTAGTGGACCAAAGCTTTAACACATAGTGAATACATGAACTCCTCAAACTATGGTCATCACCGGAAGTGGTCTCGATTATTGTCACTTCGGGGTTGCCGGATCATAACACATAGTAGGTGACTATAGACTTGCAAGACAGGATCAAAAACTCACATATATTCATGAAAACATAATAGGTTCAAATCTGAAATCATGTCACTCGGGCCCTAGTGACAAGCATTAAGCATAGCAAAGTCATAGCAACATCAATCTCAGAATATAGTGGATACTAGGGATCAAACCCTAACAAAACTAACTCGATTACATGATAAATCTCATCCAACCCATCACCGTCCAGCAAGCCTACGATGAAATTACTCATGCACGGTGGTGAACATCATGAAATTGGTGATGGAGGATGGTTGATGATGATGACGGCGACGAATTCCCCTCTTCGAAGCCCCGAACGGACTCCAGATCAGCCCTCCCGAGAGAGTTTAGGGCTTGGCGATGGCTCCATATCGTAAAACGCGACGAATCCTTCTTCTTTACTTTTTCTCCCCGAACACGAATATATGGAGTTGGAGTTGAGGTCGGTGGAGCTCCAGGGGGGCCACGAGGCAGGGGGGCACGCCCAGGGGGCAGGCACGCCCCCCACCCTTGTGGCTAGGGTGTGGCCCCCCTGGCCTTGATTCTTTGCCAGTATTTTTTATTATTTCCAAAAATAATCTCCATGGAGTTTCAGGTCATTCCGAGAACTTTTGTTTCTGCACATAAATAACACCATGGCAATTCTACTAAAAACAGCATCAGTCCGGGTTAGTTCCATTCAAATCATGCAAGTTAGAGTCCAAAACAAGGGCAAAAGTGTTTGGAAAAGTAGATACGACGAAGACGTATTAACTCCCCCAAGCTTAAACCTTTGCTTGTCCTCAAGCAATTCAGTTGACAAACTGAAAGTGATAAAGAAAAACTATTAAAAACTCTGTTTGCTCTTGTTGTTGTAAATATGTAAAGCCAGCATTCAAGTTTTCAGCAAAGATTATGAACTAACCATATTCACAATAACTCTTAGGTCTCATGTTTACTCATATCAATGGCATAATCAACTAGCGAGCAATAATAATAAATCTCAGATGACAACACTTTCTCAAAACAATCATAATATGATATAACAAGATGGTATCTCGCTAGCCCTTTCTGAGACCGCAAAACATAAATGCAGAGCACCTTTAAAGATCAAGGACTGACTAGACATTGTAATTCATGGTAAAAGAGATCCAGTCAAGTCATACTCAATGTAAACTAACAGTAATGAATGCAAATGACAGTGGTGCTCTCCAACTGGTGCTTTTTAATAACAAGATGATGACTCAACATAAAAGTAAATAGATAGGCCCTTCGCATAGGGAAGCGGGGATTTGTAGAGGTGCCAGAGCTCGATTTTGAAATAGAGGTGAATAATATTTTGAGCGGTATACTTTCATTGTCAACATAACAACCAAGAGATGGCGATATCTTCCATGCTACACACATTATAGGCGGTTCCCAAACATAATGGTAAAGTTTATACTCCCCTCCACCAACAAGCATCAATCCATGGCTTGCTTGAAACAACGAGTGCCTCCAACTAACAACAGTCCCAGGGGGAGTTTTGTTTGCAATTATTTTGATTTGATTTGCATAAAGCATGGGACTGGGCATCCCGGTGACCAGCCATTTTCTCATGAGTGAGGAGCGGAGTCCACTCCTCTTGAGAATAACCCGCCTAACATGGAAGATATGGACAACCCTAGTTGATACATGAGCTATTCGAGCATACAAAACAGAATGTTTATTTGAAGGTTTAGAGTTTGGCACATACAAATTTACTTGGAGCGGCAGGTAGATATCGTATATAGGTAGGTATGGTGGACTCATATGGGACAACTTTGGGGTTTATGGGATTGAATGCACAAGTAGTATTCCCGCTTAGTACAGGTGAAGGCTAGAAAAAGACTGGGAAGCGACCAGCTAGAGAGCGACAACAGTCATGAACATGCATTAAAATTAATCAACACCGAATGCAAGCATGAGTAGGATATAATGCACCATGAACATAAATATCGTAGAGGCTATGTTGATTTTGTTTCAACTACATGCATGAACATGTGCCAAGTCAAGCCACTTGAATCGTTCAAAAGAGGATACCACCCTATCATACCCCATCACAACCATTTTAATAGCATGTTGGCACGCAAGGTAAAGCATTATAAGCTCCTAGCTAATTAAGCATGGCATAAGCAACTATAATCTCTAATTGTCATTGCAAACATGTTTATTCATAATAGGCTGAATCAGGAACGATGAACTAATCATATTTACAAAAACAAGAGAGGTCGAGTTCATACCAGTTTCTCCCATCTCAATCAGTTCATCATATATTGTCATAATTGCCTTTCACTTGCACGGCCGAATGGTGTGGATAATAATAATAGTGCACGTGCATTGGACTAAGCTGGAATCGGCAAGCATTCAATAAACAGGAGAAGACAAGGCAATATGGGCTCTTTTGTCAGATCAACAATAATGCATATAAGAGCCACTTTAACAGTTTAATTAAAGTCTTCTCCTATCGACCCCCAAAGAAAAGAAAAGAAAAAAAACTATTTACACGGGAAAGCTCCCAACAAGCAAAAGAAGAACAAGAAATCTTTTTGGGTTTTCTTTTTAATTACTACTACAAGCATGGAAATTAAAGCTAGCTAAAAGCTACAACTAATTTTTTGGTTTTTCTTAAGGTTTATTAAACACACAAGAAGAAAGCGTAAAAAGGAAATAAACTAGTATGGATATTACAATGAAAAATTATGAGCACCAACAGCTAGCAATGAGTGTGTGAATATGAATGTAATGTCGGTGAGAAGTACGTACTCCCCCAAGCTTAGGCTTTTGGCCTAAGTTGGTCTATTGCCACGGATGGCCTGGCGGATATCCAAAGTTGTAGTTGGGGTCGTACTAAGATGCAACAGTCATTGCATCGTGGGCTGCAGGTTGGAGGCGAGCTATCTCAGCCCTCCTCTTATACTCTTTCGCCTCCTCTCTGGTTATAAAATATCTCCCTTTTGCCTGAAAGTCAAAGAAAGTAGAAGCAGGGAGAGCGACGTGATAGGTGTGTCATCTGTCAAAGATTAGTCGGTACTGGAGGAACTGAATGTTCCTCTCAACAAAATGATGAAAAACCATAGCCTCATAATCCAAACAAGTAGGAGGCAACTCAATATCATCCTCACGTATGGTTATACCAAGAAAATTAGCTATACGGGTTGCATAAATTCCACCAAATAAATCTTCATTAAATCTATTGTGATGCAACCTACGTGCAACAATGGCTCCCAAATTATAAGATTTATCTCCTAACACAGCACTCATAATAATACTGAGGTCAGGGACACACATGTGGCATGCTTCATCTTTACTATTAATGCATCTACCTATGAAGAGAGCAAAATAATGTATAGCATGAAAATGAATGCTCCCTATGGTAGCTTGTGCTATATCTCTAGATTCCCCCACAGTTATACTAGCTAGAAAATCTCTAAACTCATATTTGCGAGGTTCACTAGCACTACCCCATTGTGGAAGTTTGCAAGCAGTGGTAAAATCCTCTAAGTCCATAGTATAAGAATTTTCATAAAGATCAAACAGGACAGTTTGAGAATTGCGTGAAGATGAAAATTCAAAGCTCTTCACAAAGGAACTAGGGAGATAGTGGTACTGACGACACTTTTCTGCCTCGAAGCTCACAAGATCAGCATTACGCAAATATGCGTTAAATTCTTCCTTAATTCCTGCTCGATCCATGAAGTCCTCTGAAGGCCATTCACAAGGCCACACTGGAGCGTCCCTTGGTGGCTCATCATCAGCATCACGCATTGCAAGCCTGGGTCCTTGTTTCCTTGAAGAACCACCTTGGTATATTTTCCTAAACATATTTCTTCTTCTGAAAAATTTCTGAAATTTTTAGTAACTTCAAATAAAAGTGAACCAAACTCAACAAGATTGATAGCAACTACTCCTACAAGTGCCTAGAGCCTATATCATGCATTAGAACAACTTGGAACCATATAAATTTGACATGCAAGCTCAAGAATAGGGTCACCTAAGCAGCAAAAATATGCAATGAATAAAGCACTAGAACAAAAACTAATTGGACCATTGGAGGAGTCACATACCAAGGAACAATCCCCCAAAGCAGTTTTGTGAGAGGTGCTTTGAGCAAGGAGATCGAAAATCGCAGCAAAATGAGCTAGAACTCGTGCTTGAGCTGGATGGTGATTTTTTTGGGAGGAAGAAGAAGTGTGTGGGTGCAGGAATAAGTGGAGGGGAGCCACCGTGGGCCCACGAGGCAGGGGCGCGCCCAGGGGGTGGGCGTGCCGTGGACCCTCGTGGCCAGGTGCTTGCTCCCCCTGATGTGTTCTCAGTGCCAGCTATTCTCAAATATTCCAGAAAAAATCATATTTAAATTTCAGGGCATTTGGAGAACTTTTGTTTTCGGGTTATTTTATATTGCACGGATAATTCAGAAAATAGACAGAAATTACTATTTTTGCTTTATTTAATATAAATAACATAAAGTAAAAAGAGGGTACAGAGAGTTGTGTTTTCTAACTTCATCCATCTCATGCTCATCAAAAGGAATCCACTAACAAGGTTGATCAGGTCTTATTAACAAACTCATTTCGAATAACATGGAACCGGAGAATTTTCAAATAACACTAGGTTACCTCAACGGGGATATGGACATCCCCAATAATAAGAATATCATATTTCTTCTTGACAGTAGGAAGAGGAAATTCAAAACCTCCAAAAATAATCGATGGAATTTTTCCAATAGAATTGATACTGTGGACTTGAGGTTGTTTCCTCGGAAAGTGTACCGTATGCTCATTACCATTAACATGAGAAGTGACATTGCCTTTGGTGCAATCAATAACAGCCCCTGCAGTATTCAAAAAGGGTCTTCCAAGAATAATAGACATACTATCGTCCTCGGGAATATCAAGAAGAACAAAGTCCGTTAAAATAGTAACGTTTGCAACCACATCAGGCACATCCTCACAAATACCGATAGGTATAGCAGTTGATTTATCCGCCATTTGCAAAGATATTTCAGTAGGTGTCAACTTATTCAAATCAAGTCTATGATATAAAGAGAGAGGCATAACACCAACACCGGCTCCAGGATCACATAAAGCAATTTTAACATAGTTTCTCTTAATGTAGCACGATATAGTTGGTACTCCTGGATCTCCTAGCTTCTTAGGTATTCCACCCTTGAAAGTATAATTAACAAGCATGGTGGAAATTTCAGCTTCCGGTATCTCTCTCTTATTAGTAACAATATATTTCATGTACTTAGTATAAGGATTCGTTTTGAGCATATCAGTCAAACGCATATGCAAAAGGATAGGTCTAATCATTTCAGCAAAGCACTCAAAATCCTCATCATCCATTTTCTTGGATGGCTTAGGAGGAAAAGGCATGGGTTTCTGAACCCAAGGCTCTCTTTCCTTATCGTGTTTCCTAGCAACAAAGTCTCTTTTATCGTAACGTTGATTCTTTGATTATGCGTTATCAAGATCAACAACAGGTTCAATTTCTATATCATTATCATTGCTAGGTTGAGCATCAACATGAACATTATCATTAACATTATCACTAGTTTCATGTTCATTACCAGATTGTGTTTCAGCATCAGAAATAGAGATATCATTTGGATTCTCAGGTGTTTCAATAACAGGTTCACTAGAAGCATGCAAAGTCATATCATTTTTCTTTTTCTTCCTTTTAGAAGGACTAGGTGCATCTATATTATTTCTCTGAGAATCTTGCTCAATTCTCTTAGGATGGCCCTCAGGATACAAAGGTTCCTGATACGTCTCCAATGTATCTATAGTTTTTGATTGTTCCATGCTATTATATTATCTGTTTTGGATGTTTATGGGCTTTATTATGCACTTTTATATTATTTTTGGGACTAACCTAGAGCCCAGTGCTAGTTTCTGTTTTTTCCTTGTTTTAGAGTATCGCAGAAAAAGAAAATCAAACGGAGTCCAATTTACCTAAAACTTCACGGAACTTATTTTTGGACCAGAAGAAGCCCACGGAGTATCGGAGATGGACCAGGAGAGTCCCGGGCTGCCCACGAGGCAGGGGGGCGTGCCTCGTGGACAGCCTGGAGATCCACCGACGTACTTCTTCCTTCCATATATACCCATATACCCTAAGAACTTCGGGGAGCACAATAGATCGGGAGTTCCGCCGCCAGAAGCCTCTGTAGCCACCGAAAACCAATCTAGACCCATTCCGGCACCCTGCCGGAGGGGGAATCCCTCTCCGATGGCCATCTTCATCATCCTGGCACTCTCCATGACGAGGAGGGAGTAGTTCTCCCTCGGGGCTGAGGGTATGTACCAGTAGATATGTGTTTGATATCTCTCTGTCTCTCATGTTCTTGAGGTGATACGATGTTGATGTATCACGAGCTTTGCTACTATATTTGGATCCTATGATGTTTCTCCCCCTCTACTCTCTTGTAATGGACTGAGTTTTCCCTTTGAAGTTATCTTATCAGATTGAGTCTTTAAGGATTTGACAACACTTGATGTATGTCTTGTGTGGGATACCTGTGGTGACAATGGGGTATTCTATTGATCCACTTGATGTATGTTTTGGTGATCAACTTGTGGGTTCCGCCCATGAACCTATGCATAGGGGTTGGCACACGTTTTCGTCTTGACTCTCCGGTAGAATCTTTGGGGCACTCTTTGAAGTACTTTGTGTTGGTTTGAATAGATGAATCTGAGATTGTGTGATGCATATCGTATAATCATACCCACGGATAGTTGAGGTGACATTGGAGTATCTAGGTGACATTAGGTTTTTGGTTGATTTGCGTCTTAAGGTGTTATTTTACTATGAACTCTAGGGCTGTTTGTGACACTTATAGGAATAGCCCAACGGATTTATCGGAAAGAATAACTTTGAGGTGGTTTCGTACCCTGCAATAATCTCTTCGTTTGTTCTCCGCTATTAATGACTTTGGAGTGACTCTTTATTGCATGTTGAGGGATAGTTATATGATCCAACTATGTTATTATTGTTGAGAGAACTTGCACTAGTGAAAGTATGAACCCTAGGCCTTGTTTCAACGCATTGCAATACCGTTTACGCTCACTTTTATCATTAGTTACCTTGTTGCTTTTATATTTTCAGATTACAAAAACCTTTATCTACCATCCATATACCACTTGTATCACCATCTCTTCGCCGAACTAGTGCACCTATACAATTTACCACTGTATTGGGTGTGTTGGGGACACAAGAGACTCTTTGTTATTTGGTTGCAGGGTTGCTTGAGAGAGACCATCTTCATCCTACGCCTCCCACGGATTGATAAACCTTAGGTCAGAAATTTGCTACTGTCCTACAAACCTCTGCACTTGGAGGCCCAACAACGTCTACAAAAAGAAGGTTGTGTAGTAGACATCAAGCTCTTTTCTGGCACCGTTGCCGGGGAGGTTAATGCTGGAAGGTATATCTTTAGATCTTGCAATCGAATATTTTTGTTTATTTTTTTAGCACTAGTTTAGTTTATAAAAGAAAACTACAAAAAAATATGGAATTGAGTTTGCCTCATACGCTTCATCTTTTTAATGTCTTTCGTGAGAATAAGGATTCCGATAATTATGCCGAAGTGTTAGAAGAAGAATGCATTAAAATGTTTGGCACTAAATCATTGTATGATGAGCATGATTGCAATGTTGTTAGTATGAATTCCTTGAATATCCATGATGCTAATGATATGCAAAGCCACAAGTTTGGGGAAGCTATGTTTGATGAAGATGATATTTTTTGTCCTCCAAGCTTTGATGAGCAAATTTATTATGATGAAAGAATGCCTCCTATTTATAATTATTATATTGATGAAAGTGGAATTGGAGAGGTCATGACTTTATTTTGTGATGAACCCACTATTTCGGAAGAGGTTCCAATTGATTATGAGAACAAAGTTGCTATCTATGATGATTATTGTGATGACTTGTATGCTATAAAGAATAACGATATCCATGAAACTTGTCATCATGATTTTAGTTTTCAATTGTATTATGCCTCACATGATAATTATTTTGTTGAGTTTATTCCCACTATTCCGAAGGAGAAGAATCTTGCTTATGTGGAGAGTAGTAAATTTTCTATGCTTGTAGATCATGAAAAGAATGCTTTAGGTGCTGGTTATATTGTTGAATTCATTCATGATGCTACTTAAAATTATTATGAGGGAGGAACATATGCTTGTAGGAATTGTAATAATATCAAGTTTCCTCTCTATGTGCTTAAAGTTTTGAAGTTATGCTTGTTTTGCCCTCCTATGCTAGTTGATTATTGTTCCCATAAGTTGTTTGCTCCCAAAATACCTATGCATAGGAAGTGGGTTAGACTTAAATTTGCTATTCATACTCTTCATGATGCTCTCTTTATGTTTCAATTCTTATCCTTTATGTGAGCATCATTGAAATCATCATGCCTAGCTAGGGGCGTTAAATGATAGCGCTTGTTGGGAGGCAACCCAACTTTATTTTTGTCCCTTGCTTTTTGCTCATGTTTAGTAATAAATAATTTATATAGCCTATTTTATGATTGAATTTTTATGTTTTAATTAGTGTTTGTGCCAAGTAGAACCGTTGGGAAGACTTGGGGAAAGTCTTGTTGATCTTGCTGTAAAAAACAAAAACTTTAGCGCTCACGAGAATTGCTGCCATTTTTTATTGGAGAGTGCTATTTAGTTAATTCTTTTTGAAGATGATTAATAGATAAATTCCTCAGGTCCAGCGATATATTTTAGAATTTTCGGGGTTCCATAAGTATACGTTTGATCCAGATTACTACAGACTGTTCTGTTTTTGACAGATTCTGTTTTCTATGTGTTGTTTACTTATTTTGATGAATCTATGGCTAGTAAAAGAGTTTATAAACCATAGAGAAGTTGGAATACAGTAGGTTTAACACCAATATAAATCAAGAATGAGTTCATTACAGTACCTTGAAGTGGTGTTTTCTTTTCTTTCGCTAACGGAGCTCACGAGATTTTCTATTTTGAGTTTTGTGTTGAGAAGTTTTCAAGTTTTGGGTAAAGATTCGATGGATTATGGAACAAGGAGTGGAAAGAGCCTAAGCTTGGGGATGACCAAGGCACCCCAAGGAAATATTCAAGGACAACCAAGAGCCTAAGCTTGGGGATGCCCCGGAAGGCATCCCCTCTTTCGTCTTCGTTCATCGGTAACTTTACTTGGAGCTATATTTTTATTTACCACATGATATGTGTTTTGCTAGGAGCGTCATTTTATTTTATTTTGCTTTGCTTTGCTTTCTGTTTGAATAAAATACCAAGATCTGAAATTATTAAACGTTAGAGAGTCTTCATATAGTTGCATAATTATTCGACTACTCATTGATCTTCACTTATATCTTTCGGAGTAGTTTGTTGTTGCTCTAGTGCTTCACTTATATCTTTTTAGAGCACGGTGGTTGTTTTATTTTATAGAAATTAATGAACTCTCATGCTTCACTTATATCATTTTGAGAGTCTTTAGAACAGCATGGTAGTTTGCTTTGGTTATGAAACTAGTCCTAATATGATGGGCATCCAAGAGGGATATAATAAAAACTTTCATATAAAGTGCATTGAATACTATGAGAAGTTTGGTACTTGATGATTGTTTTGAGACATGGAGATGGTGATATTAGAGTCATGCTAGTTGAGTAGTTGTGAATTTGAGAAATACTTGTGTTAAAGTTTGTGATTCCCGTAGCATGCACATATGGTGAACCGTTATGTGATGAAGTCAGAGCATGATATATTTATTGATTGTCTTCCTTATGAGTGGCGGTCGGGGACGAGCGATGGTCTTTTCCTACCAATCTATCCCCATAGAAGCATGCGCGTATTACTTTGTTTCGATAACTAATAGATTTTTGCAATAAGTATGTGAGTTCTTTATGACTAATGTTGAGTCCATGGACTATACGCACTCTCACCCTTCCACCATTGCTAGCCTCTCTAGTACCGCGCAACTTTCGCCGGTACCATAAACCCACCATATACCTTCCTCAAAACAGCCACCATACCTACCTATTATGGCATTTCCATAGCCATTCCGAGATATATTGCCATGCAACTTTCCACCGTTCCGTTTATTATGACACGCTCCATCATTGTCATATTGATTTTGCATGATCATGTAGTTGACATCGTATTTGTGGCAAAGCCACCGTTCATAATTCTTTCATACATGTCACTCATGATTCATTGCACATCCCGGTACACCGTCGGAGGCATTCATATAGTCATATTTTGTTCTAAGAATCGAGTTGTAATTCTTGAGTTGTAAGTAAATAAAAGTGTGATGATCATCATTATTAGAGCATTGTCCCAGTGAGGAAAGGATGATGGAGATTATGATTCCCCCACAAGTCGGGATGAGACACCGGACGAAAATAAATAAATAAAAGAGGCCAAAGAAGCCCATATAAAAAAAAGAAGAGAAAAGAGGCCATAAAAAAGAGAAGGCCCAAATAATAAATAAATAAATAAAAATGAGAGAAAAAGAGAGAAGGGGCGATGCTACTATCCTTTTACCACACTTGTGCTTCAAAGTAGCACCATGATCTCCATGATAGAGAGTCTCCTATGTTGTCACTTTCATATACTAGTGGGAATTTTTCATTATAGAATTTGGGCTTGTATATTTCAATGATGGGCTTCCTAAAAATGCCCTAGGTTTTCGTGAGCAAGCGAGTTGGATGCACACCCACTTAGTTTTTTTTGTTGAGCTTTCATACATTTATAGCTCTAGTGCATCCGTTGCATGGCAATTTCTACTCACTCACATTGATATCTATTGATGGGCATCTCCATAGCCCGTTGATACGCCTAGTTGATGTGAGACTATCTTCTCCTTTTTTGTCTTCTCCACAACCACCCTTCTATTCCACATATAGTGCTATATCCATGGCTCACGCTCATATATTGCGTGAAGATTGAAAAAGTTTGAGAACATCAAAAGTATGAAACAATTGCTTGGCTTGTCATCGGGGTTGTGCATGATTTAAATATTTTGTGTGGTGAAGATAGAGCATAGCCAGACTATATGATTTTGTAGGGATAGCTTTCTTTGGCCATGCTATTTTGAGAAGACATAATTGCTTGGTTAGTATGCTTGAAGTATTATTATTTTTATGTCAGTATTAAACTTGTGTCTTGAATCTTATGGATCTGAATATTCTTGCCACAATAAAGAAAATTATAAGAATAAATATGTTAGGTAGCATTCCACATCAAAAATTATGTTTTTAACATTTACCTACTCGAGGACGAGCAGGAATTAAGCTTGGGGATGTTGATACGTCTCCAACGTATCTATAATTTTTTATTGTTCCACGCTATTATATTATCTGTTTTGGATGTTTATGGGCTTTATTATGCACTTTTATATTATTTTTGGGACTAACCTATTAACCTAGAGCCCAGTGCCAGTTTTTGTTTTTTCCTTGTTTTAGAGTATCACAGAAAAGAAAAATCAAACGGAGTCCAATTGACCTGAAACTTCACGGAACTTATTTTTGAACCAGAAGAAGCCCACGGAGTATCGGAGATGGACCAGGAGAGTCCCGGGCTGCCCACGAGGGTGGGGGCGCGCCCACCCCCTGGGCGCGCCCCCCTGCCTCGTGGACAGCCCGGAGATCCACCGACGTACTTCTTCCTTCCATATATACCCATATACCCTAAGAACTTCGGGGAGCACAATAGATCGGGAATTCCGTCGCCAGAAGCCTCCGTAGCTACCGAAAACCAATCTAGACCCGTTCTGGCACCCCGCCGGAGGGGGAATCCCTCTCCGGTGGCCATCTTCATCATCCCGGCGCTCTCCATGACGAGGAGGGAGTAGTTCTCCCTCGGGGCTGAGGGTATGTACCAGTAGCTATGTGTTTGATCTCTCTCTCTTTCTCTCTCTCGTGTTCTTGAGGTGATACGATCTTGATGTATCGCGAGCTTTGCTACTATATTTGGATCCTATGATGTTTCTCCCCCTCTACTCTCTTGTAATGGTTTGAGTTTTCCATTTGAAGTTATCTTATCGGATTGAGTCTTTAAGGATTTGAGAACACTTGATGTATGTCTTGTGTGGGATACCCGTGGTGACAATGGGGTATTCTATTGATCCACTTGATGTATGTTTTGGTGATCAACTTGCGGGTTCCACCCATGAACCTATGCATAGGGGTTGGCACACGTTTTCGTCTTGACTCTCCGGTAGAATCTTTGGGGCACTCTTTGAAGTACTTTGTGCTGGTTTGAATAGATGAATCTGAGATTATGTGATGCATATCATATAATCATACCCATGGATACTTGAGGTGACATTGGAGTATCTAGGTGACATTAGGGTTTTGGTTGATTTGCGTCTTAAGGTGTTATTTTACTACGAACTCTAGGGTTGTTTGTGACACTTATAAGAATAGCCCAACGGATTGATCGAAAAGAATAACTTTGAGGTGGTTTCGTACCCTACAATAATCTCTTTGTTTGTTCTCCGCTATTAGTGACTTTGGAGTGACTCTTTGTTGCATGATGAGGGATATTTATATGATCCAACTATGTTATTATTGTTGAGAGAACTTGCACTAGAGAAAGTATGAACCCTAGGCCTTGTTTCAACGCATTGCAATACCGTTTACGCTCACTTTTATCATTAGTTACCTTGTTGTTTTTATATTTTCAGATTACAAAAACCTTTATCTACCATCCATATACCACTTGTATCACCATCTCTTCGCCGAACTAGTGCATCTATACAATTTATCATTGTATTGGGTGTGTTGGGGACACAAGGGACTCTTTGTTATTTGGTTGCAGGGTTGCTTGAGAGAGACCATCTTCATCCTACGCCTCCCACGGATTGATAAACCTTAGGTCATCCACTTGAGGGAAATTTGCTACTGTCATACAAACCTCTGCACTTGGAGGCCCAACAACGTCTATAAGAAGAAGGTTGTGTAGTAGACATCAGTTCCTGGGTCATTTTACCACCTCTAGCCATAACTCTAACAACATTATCATTTTTCTTACTATTTAATTCATTGAGCAAATCATTCTGAGCTCTAAGTACTTGTTCTACTTGAGTGGCAACCATAGAAGCATGTTTACGAATGAGTTCAAGTTCACCTTTAACTCTAGACATATAATCACCCAAGTGTTCAATCATATAAGCATTTTGTTTTAATTGTCTACCAAAGTAAGCATTAAAGTCTTCTTGCCTAACCATAAAGTTATCAAACTCATCCAAACATTGGCTAGCAAACTTAGTAGGAGGGATTTCAGCTTTATCATGTCTATAGAGAGAATTTACCTTTACTACCTGTGTCGGGTTATCAAGACCATGTGTTTCTTCAATAGGCGGTAAATTAAGACCATGTATTTCTTTAATAGGAGGTAAATTCTTAACATCTTCAGCTTTAATACCCTTTTCTTTCATAGATTTCTTTGCCTCTTGCATATCTTCAGGACTGAGAAATAGAGCACCTCTTTTCTTCGGAGTTGGTTTAGGAATAGGCTCAGGAGTTGGCTCACGAAGTGTCCAATTATTTTCATTTGTCAACATATTATTCAATAGAATTTCAGCTTCATCCGGTGTTCTTTCCCTGAAAACAGAACCAGCACAACTATTCAGGTAATCTCTGGAAACATCGGTTAGTCCATTATAAAAGATATCAAGTATTTCATTTTTCTTAAGAGGATGATCAGGCAAATCATTAAGTAATTGGAGAAGCCTCCCCCAAGCTTGTGGGAGACTCTCTTCTTTAATTTGCACAAAATTATATATATCCCTTGAGGCAGCTTGTTTCTTATGAGCAGGGAAATATTTAGCAGAGAAGTAATAATTCATATCCTGGGGACTACGCACACAACCAGGATCAAGAGAATTAAACCATATCTTAGCATCACCCTTTAATGAGAACGGAAATATTTTAAGGATATAAAAGTAGCGAGTTCTCTCATCATTAGTGAACAGGGTGGCTATATCATTTAATTTAGTAAGATGTGCCACAACAGTTTCAGATTCATAACCATAAAAGGATCAGATTCAACTAAAGTAATTATATCAGGATCAATAGAGAATTCATAATCCTTATCAGTAACAAAGATAGGTAAAGTAGCATAAGCAGGATCATATTTCATTCTAGCATTCAGAGTTTTTTGTTTAAGCTTAGCTAATAATTTCTTAAGACCACTTCTATCATTGCAAGTAAGAAAGTCTCTTTTAGTTTCTTCATCCATAACATAGCCCTTAGGCACAACAGGCAATTCATATTTATTAGGAGAGCCTTCATCATCACTTTCATCAATATTATCAGTTTCAATAATTTCATTCTCTCTAACCCTAGCAAGTTGTTCATCAAGAAATTCACCAAGTGGCACAGTAGTGTCAAGCACAGTAGTGTCAATTCAACCACACCTGGAAACTTAGTATCTGCAGCAAAGTGTTTAGTAGCAAAGTAATATGATAGTAGTGGTAACGGTAGCAAAAGGTAACGATAGCAAAAGTAATATTTTTGATATTTTATAGTGATGATAACAATAGCAACGAAAAAGTAAATAAACGAAGAACAATATATGGAAAGCTCGTAGGCAATGGATCGGTAATAGATAATTATGCCGAATGTGGTTCATCATGTAACAGTCATAACCTAGGGTGACACAGAACTAGCTCCAATTCATCAATGTAATGTAGGCATGTATTCCGAATATAGTCATACGTGCTTATGGAAAATAACTTGCATGACATCTTTTGTCCTACCCTCCCGTGGCAGTGGGGTCCTAGTGGAAACTAAGGGATATTAAGGCCTCCTTTTAATAGAGTATCGGACCAAAGCATTAACACATAGTGAATACATGAACTCCTCAAACTATGATCATCACCGGAAGTGGTCCCGATTATTGTCACTTCGGGGTTGCCGGATCATAACACATAGTAGGTGACTATAGACTTGCAAGATAGGATCAAAAACTCACATATATTCATGAAAACATAATAGGTTCAGATCTGAAATCATGGCACTCGGACCCTAGTGACAAGCATTAAGCATAGCAAAGTCATAGCAACATTAATCTCAGAACATAGTGGATACTAGGGATCAAACCCTAACAAAACTAACTCGACTACATGATAAATCTCATCCAACCCATCACCGTCCAGCAAGCCTATGATGGAATTACTCACGCACGGCGGTGAGCATCATGAAATTGGTGATGGAGGATGGTTGATGATGACGACGTCGACGGATTCCCCTCTCCGGAGCCCCGAACGGACTCCAGATCAGCCCTCCCGAGAGAGTTTAGGGCTTGGCGGCGGCTCCGTATTGTAAAACGCGATGAATTCTTCTTCTTTATTTTTTTCTCCCCGAACACGGATATATGAAGTTGGAGTTGAGGTCGGTGGAGCTCCAGGGGGTCCACGAGGCAGGGGGCAGGCGCGCCCCCACCCTCGTTGCTAGGGTGTGGGCCCCTGGCCTTGATTCTTTGCCAATATTTTTTATTATTTCAAAAATAATCTCCGTGGAGTTTCAGGTCATTCTGAGAACTTTTGTTTCTGTACATAAATAACACCATGGCAATTCTGCTGAAAGCAGCGTCAGTTCGGGTTAGTTCCATTCAAATCATGCAAGTTAGAGTCCAAAATAAGGGCAAAAGTGTTTGAAAAAGTAGATACGACGGAGACGTATCAAGCTGCAGTCTCTCTGGGTTAACAACCCTGACCTCTAGCGGATCTGGGCAGAGACAAACCCAAGGCCGGCAACCACCCGGTCTTAGACAGTAGCGACCATGGACGGGCGAAACAGATGCGACCTCACTGCGGATGGCGAGCTCCAGGCCGACGTCCACCCGATCTGGACAGTATGGAGCACCGGCAACGACGCATCACAAGCGCTAGGGTTCGGGAGGAGCAGAGTGGGGAGAGGAGATGGGAAGGAAGAAGGAGTGGAGTGGCCCCGCCGCCGCCAACCCACGCCGAGGCTTCGCTTGCTAGGGACTACCGGTGGTGGCGAGGGAAAGGGCGAGGGAGGGGGAGCCGGTGGCGGCGAGATTGGGGTCCTCCCGTGTCGCCCTGGGGACGACGCGGGGGCCAGGCGGGTCAGGCTGTCTGTGTTAGCCTTAAAATACACATCTACCCATAGATTTTTCCATAGCCGGGTAAAATACATTTAATAATACTAGAATTTTTTAGTTATAAGGCTCAAGTAGTACAATACTGCCACTAGGTCCAGAACGCGCCCAGCAATTCATTAGAAAGGACATGGGTGAGTCCGCGAGTCAAGTGGGTACCATGCCTGTGTGAACGTAGCAGCGAAACGCGGACGGGGTGAGGAGGGTGGGGCTGGCGAGGCGGACGACGACGACCAACCCCCCGCACCCGCCCGCGCCGCGGAGCGGACCCGTACGGCCGTTGGAGTAAACCGGATTTGATAGCGGCCGATACGTCCGCCGCGGTGGCCGAGTAGGAGAGAGAAAACCAGCGGCCTCGTCGACGGGCTAGCCCACACGCACGCGGCGCAGCCCCCCAGGGGAGGAGAGAGAAAGAGAGAGAGAAAAACCAGCACCACGTCGGTACAAAACGAGGCCAGAGGAGAGAGAGGGGCGAAGAAGCAGAGGTGTGGGGGAGAGAGAGAGAAGGGAAGAGAAGAGACGAGGAAAGTGTTGGCGGTGTGCTCGCGCCATTCCATCCCCTCCCCTCCCCGCGACCCGGCCCCGCCGGATCTCGCCGCCGTCGGCGCCGGCTCCCCCTGGGCGGCGCCGCAGCCGCGCCCCCGATCGGCGGCCGCGCCCCCCGCCCATGGTCGTTGCGCCCGCGTGGGCGACTCGGAGCGCGTGAGTAGGCAGGCGCCACGTGCCACGGGGCGCGTGTACACTCGGCGGCGGCCATGGCGGACCTGGCTTCCTCCTGCAAGGTAGGCGCCACCCGCCCAGCCCGCCCCGCTGCCAATTCGCCCCGATCTCCCCCGATTTCTCCAGGAATTCGACGCGGGTGGGGGAATTCGAGCCCGTGCCCCCTCCTCCTCAATCGCTTTGACTGTGTTTACTGCTGGTGGTAGCGATGGATGTGGAACTGCCGGTACTTCGGAGTCTAGTTTTGGTGTTAATAAGGAGGCAGTGGATTAGTTGGCGTCAGTAGCATCGAGTGGCGGGCGCCCATTCCTGCTGTCTGGGGTTGTCACAGGTGGGTGGGGGTTGAAGTTGAAGGTCGCTGCTGCCTGCCGATGCTCTGGCTGGGTGTTGTCGCAGGAGGGGGGTCAAGTTGAAGATTGCTGCTGCGCGCCAATGCTTCATATGGCATGTTTCTGTAATAATTTGGCTCCGTGTGTGTCTTGATGTTGCAGAGGTCGAGTGGTTCTGCATTTTTCTCTCTGCATTAATAAAGTGCCTGCGGTATAAAGGGAAGTATCTACCGATGGATTCAGCAGAGCCTTTAGCGTGTGCTTTTACTTGTTTGTACTCGCTTGACTCGTCACACATGGGTTGGTCCAGTGTCCACAATCATATAGGAGTGAGTTTTCAGGAGTCCTTTGTGTTGGCCTAGTCTTAAAGTTGACATGAGAAAATAGTTTGCTAGTTTGGATTAATGTATTCCATGACAATTGCATAAGTAGGATTAGTTGTACTAGTGGGTTGATATCTTAGTTTGGATCCATGACAATTACTTGAGCGAGATTAGCTGTACTATGCTCAAATCCACACACAATCATCTCTCTGTTAAGTACTGAAACATGCTAGGCCTACAAAGAATCTACATGGGCCCCTTCATCCCCCTATTATCATAATCCTCCATGTCAGCTTGCCTGTAAAAATTTTAAGTAACCTTTTGTAGATGTAGCATTACTCGTACGGAGATGCCCCCCAAGATTGGTATGCATGTCTTGCCAAAAATGAGTTGCCAAAAATGAGTTGCTTGTGCCACTTTAGCTTTGACCTTTTCCATTGTCCATCGCAGGATAAACTGGCATACTTTCGAATAAAGGAACTCAAAGATATCTTGCACCAGTTAGGCCTACCAAAGCAAGGAAAGAAGCAGGTTGGCAAATGTTGTTGCTCTCTTAATTATTTCCTGCACTTTGTTTTGCCATCTCTGTGAAGTTTGTTTTCAACTATATGGTGACCACATGGTGTAACTTCCTTTGCTGGGTGTTCATTATACTTCATAATACATATTCTTGTAATTCCTAAGGGCACTTGAGACTGGGAGCATGTCCTCGTGAGCAAAACGATAATTGTAGACATTAAAAAGATCCAAAAGACAAACAAATGTATATGCTGAAATATTTGATGCACACAATTTTATGCGAAAATATGTCCATTTACGTTCCTGAAAAATATACACATATAGTTTCTACATCACCCTTCATACATTGTATATGTAGTACACAAATGGTATCACACGCATGCCTGAGAATTCCAAATTAAAAGCAGTTGATTCAATTTTTTAAACCTCTCATAAGTACAGAATCCATACTCTGCAGAATATGTCCTTTGAATAATGCTATCAATTTTATATTTTCATTATCTAATTCAGTTTCCTCATCTGGTCACAGGATCTTATTGACAGGGTATTGGCACTGTTATCAGATGAGCAAGGTATGCATGTCTGTTGTTTGTATTTCCCTTCTCTGTATCTTGATTGATTGCATTTTACATTTTCACGGGATAGCCTTACATTTTATATTATGCTAAAGCCAAAGTTTCTTTTTGCACACTGCTGTTTCCATCTTAAGCCCCCTTTCTTAGTTTCCATTTTGGTATTTGATTAACCAATTCTGTTTTTTCGATCAGTAGACTGGCTAGTTAACTATTTGATGTTATCTTTGTCTCAATGTCATACATTTCTTCATCTCGAATGTTGTAATGATTTATACTTTCCTGAACTACCTGCTAAGTTTTTGTTCTGTTATCCTGTTGCAGGTCAAAGGCATCATGGGTGGGGAAGAAAAAATTCTTTCACAAAGGAGGCAGTGGCAAAAATTGTTGATGATATATACAGGTTCAATTATATTGTTTTATCAAATTATCTCTGTAACAGAGCAGTGCAGATATTTGAGATAAAATTATTGGTGCTTCTTTTTGAGGTATTTATGCTTTCATTAGCAGGAAAATGCAAATCCAATCTGCTCCCGATCTAGCCACCAGGTCGCACACTGGATCAGATTTGTTCCGGCCTAAAGATGAAGTCAACGACTCCTTCCAGCCACAGCCGGTGACTAAGGTCCGCTGCATTTGTGATAGCAAGTTGCTAAATGATAATATGATCCAGGTATTGTAGTTGTTTTCCTCTCTTTTTTTTCCCTTGAAAAGACGACTGTGACATGAAGCAAAGTTCTTATAGTTTCACAAGTTAGTTCAGTTTTTTGTGCTGCCCTCCCTTTTTGAGAATTTTACTGTGCCTTTTCTGCAGTGTGAGGATGATCGATGCCACGTGTGGCAACATATGAGTTGTGTGCTCGTTCCAGATAAGCCAACTGAGGGTGTTGGCCCTGAAGTTCCACCCCATTTCTACTGTGAATTATGCCGACTAAGTCGGGCAGACCCGTATGTCTTGCTTCTCCTGCTTGCTCTTTGTCTCTTTTAGCTCATTTTTTTATCTGATATACACTTTTATTTTATAGTGCATTTATGTTTCTTAATCATTATGTTAGTCACTACTCCCTCCGTTTCTAAATATAAGCCTTTTTAGAGATTTCAAACAGACTACATACGGAGCACAATGAGTTAATCTACACTGTAAAATATGTCTATATACATCCGTAGGTAGTTCGTATTGTAATCTCTAAAAAGTCTTATATTTAGAAACAGAGGGAGTAGAATTTAACAATGAATTCTAATTGGAACTTTGAAAGCGATTAACTCGCTCCAGATAGTACCTTCCATACAATTTAATTTATTAAATTGGAATGCCTGTTGTGGTAAATAAATCTGATCACTTTCTTTTTTTGTGTCTGATCAACCATAAGTTAGTGTCCTGATACAAATGCCATTGAACCTGCCATTTCATTCCTCTGGAGAATGGAGTACTTTTGGGAATGAAGTTATTCATGCATCAGGCCTTCTATATCTTCTCATTTATTATTTGAACTGCTATGCCCATTCTATAACTGGTTAAGTTAGGGGTTCCTAGAATGTTTCCATAAGTGTTGATTGGCTAAGTTCACGCTGTGCTTACTAAACACCAACTTATTGCTGCTGGGCTTTAATGTACAGGGTGTTTTATTTCTTGTTGTACTTTCTTCTTTTGTGTCTGATCAACTGTTAGTGTTCTGATACGAATACTATTGAACCTACCATTTCATTCCTCTGGAGAATGGAGTACTTTTGGGAATGAAGTTATCCATGCATCAAGCCTTCTATATCTGTTCATTTATTATTTGAACTGCTATGCCCTCTGTTCAAGTCAGGGGTTCCTAGAATGTTCCCATTAGTGTTAATTGGCTAAGTTCACGTTGTGCTTTATTTAAATAAATAAATCAGAATCTCGAACGAGTTGTCCCTTGAAGGAGTGTCGAACTTTGTAAATGTAATTAGGGCATCCGAAGTTGGAAACTCTGAATAGCATTATAGAAGTTGACCTCCATATCATGCACTGTTTATGTCCAGTAGAAAGCATTATTTAAGCTGAAGTACTTGTTTTGTTGTGTTGTGTTTTAGGTTGATGCACTTCCCCTGCTTTTTTTGTGTGGTCTGGAAAGTGGAATTTTCACTTGCTGAAGTTTCAGACTTCTAAATTTGCAGGTTTTGGGTCACTACAGGAAATCCATTACCACCTCTCAAATTCATGTCATCTGGTGTTGCAAATGATGGGTGAGTATAAGATGAAATCTTGTTACTAGTCGCCAGCATGTATACCATTATACATGATGTTTCCCTTCCCTCTTTCTGAAAGAAGAAAACAATTGGAAAGAGCTAAAAAGCACGGATACGGAGACATGGACATGGCAATATGCATACGGGGACATGGGATACGGCATTTTCCAAAAACAGCCAATCGGGGATACGACAAGCATATTTTTTTTAAATATACCATATAATAGAGTTAAAACAAAAAATTAGTGAGAAACTGAGATGACATCAGAATACTGCTCCATTTGTTGTCTCCCTTTTCAAGTGTTCAGTGATTGAATTAAATTAATTGTTCCTCCAGACCCGTGTCATTGCGATTGCAACCTGCAAAATACATCAAAAGCTAGTATTAGAGACTGAAGAGGATGCAGGTGCAACTTTCTGAACATAAGCCCACAGAGGATATTTCAGATCTACAAAACCAGGCTGCCTTTCACTCTCACCCACGTATGGTAGGTTACAGGCGGTGGCGCTCCCAGATGCCATGCTACCTAACAGCAAGCAGCAACAACAATCAACACTCAGCAACAGCACGAAGCCAAGAACAGCAGGAAAGAGGAGAGCGGCTGGGCTTTGGGGGATGGCAGCATGGGGAGGCAAGAAGCATGTAGCACAAGAACAGCACGGGAAGCAAGCAGCAGCAGCTCGACAGCAAAAAATCGAGTCACAAAGAGATAAAGAGGTCGAGGTTACCTGCTCGAGCGTGGTTGCCGTTGAGAGGAGTGCTGCTGTGCTTGGGGGAAATGGCTGCGGTCGTGTCAAGGCGGTGGCGGTTGCAGCAGCGTCGAGTCCAGGCAGCGGCGGTGTGGTCAGCTGGATGCTGGATCAGCTCGTCCCTTTTCTGGTGCTTGTGTGTGCGTACCTGGCAACAATAGAGTTTCTATCGTGTCGTTACTGTGGTCCAAAGTCCCACCGCGTCCACAGCGTATCCCCATCTTATCCCTATTTTTTTTAATTCGGAAAAGATGGGCTACTGTGGGATATGTGCATCCCGGTGTATCGCCGTGCCCCCCCTCCCCCCCATACTAGGATGCCAATTCCACTGTTTCTGCCTTTTCCCTGCTTTGCTGGGAAAGAGCACATTCTCACCATATTTGATTCTACTTTTAGGACGAAATGCATGGTAGATTGTATTGCTTTGTTTATTTTCCCAGGGATGCCCGTTATGCTATTATTATAGACAAGTAAACACAGTTCATTTCTTCCAATTAATAAGTGCTGGTTCATCCAACACAATCATATATATTAGTGGGTTGCTCCAGTTGAATGACAGGCCTGGCGCAGTGGTGAAGTACTCCCCACCTGTGCCAAGAGGTCCTGGGTTCGACACAGCCTCCCTGCATTGCACTGTGCAGGGGCAAGACTTGCCTTGTATAATCCTCGTGTGAATAGTGTCTCTACTGTTTTCCCATGTTCCGAACGGGGCCTTGTATGTTGTACAATGCTTCTTAAATGTTAATTTCTCTTGCAATGTTAATCTGCCGTATATTACTAAGGGTAATATATAGGTACACCTTTATTGTAGGGTGATCGATTACTGCAAAGTAGGGATGCAAGCGGGGCGGGCTAACGAACAATACCATAGTTCAGACATAGTGTTAATTTTAGACAAGTAATGAGCAAATTATGAGCTTATTGATGAGTTTTGCGGGATGAAGCGGGATGCCACTTGCACCCCTACTGCATAGTGATGTGCTTCATTGTCTGGTTTAAGATTTTTGTGTTACTTGTGATATAAACTTGTCCTTATTGCATCCTCACATTGCCACTTATCTGTAGAACAAGTGTACTTCAAACCGTGGAGAAAACCTTCCAACTTTCTCGAGCGGATAGGGAAACAGTGCAGAGATCAGAATATGATCTCCAGGTATGCTCTCCTGAAAAGCTAATTTTTGCATTCCTGAGTTCTGAGTGAAATCGCCCTCATTACCGCGAGTGTAGTTTACAACTTGGTAAACACCTGTGTAGAGAAATTGGACAGTGACAACTTGATGTAGAATCTCGTACCTGAAGGTATGCACATATTGCGGTTGGAATAGATCTAGAATAGTTGGTGAAGACAAATGTCATAGCAGTACTTCAGTGACACTGCTTAATTCATGTTTTGCTTGATTAAGAATGTAAAATGCTAGTAGGTGTTGTATAGGACATATATTTGAGTGCTGTTACAACTCGCTGAGGATGAGCATCCACACCAAAGAGTTTCCTTAATTTTCTGGATTCATTCACTTTCTTCCTTTGCTTTTTACATAGATATATACACAAGCATACATGGACCACTTGGGTTAAACTACACAAACTCAACCGGATGGAAACTAAGAAAATCAATCTAATATTTAGCAACCGACAGTCAACCTGGCAATCTGGTCGGGTTTGGTCGGGTCAACCTCTACCAGACCCATACCCGAATACTAATCGGGTCGATCATCCACCCACAACCCTACCCATGGGTTTGATTCCAGACCCATGCCAAAACCCATCGGGTAACCTGACCCGATCGGGCACCCATTGGGTCTGAGCTGCACCAACATGCAGTCGAAGGGCCGACCACTGGCTGGAACTTCAGCCTCCCCTAAGCCTCCTATTATAGCGGTGCTCCTGCTTGAGTCCCACTGAGTTCACGAGGTGGTACTAAAACTACCGTGTACGCGCTGTTTGCTGCGGCTGTAGGTAGCAGCAATTAACATGGGCTGGCTGGCCCATGGCCTGCTGCATGTCTCACGGTCTTTCACAATTTTGTAATCACAAATTTGGTAGTTGAGAAAGTTTGAATGGGCTATGGGCTGCTGCCAATCTGTCATGGCCACATGACGTGGGATGCAACGTGGTAGGGAACTAGGGATGGTGGACCTTGGATGCTTAGAAGGCATGATGATATCACGGCATTCTGCCTATTTTGTTAGACAAATCGAGATAGATGTCATATTTGTTAGACAATTATAGACAGCAGCCTGTGCAGATGTATTTAATTATTAATATACTAAGGGCGACCCATCAGGTAACCCACAGGGCACAAACCTATGCCCATACCCTACTCACGACTAATCGGGTTACCCGTGGGTAAGACCCATGGACGAAGACGGCGACCCATACCTTATCCATTTGGGTTGGTTGCCCATGGGTCAAACTGCCGGGTTGAACCGACAGCAACTACAGTGAACAGTACACTTGAAGCTACAGTAGACACACCATAGTTCTCAGTTTGTAATGTGCCATGCTTTGGGCAAAGGAAATTAATACGACATGGTACCGCTATACCTTTATGTACCTGAATTCTGAAAGTCTTCCTCGTTTTAAGATACTGCTATGTTACATCCGACTAATCCGGAAGAAATGAGTATATGTCTAGGTTTTAAGGCATCTGGATTCTATCATTGAATTTAGACTTACAGGAATATTATATTATCCCATGCATTTTGTTATTGAATCATGAAGGCAAACATCTGAGGATAAAGGATAAGTTATGTTCTTTATGTAGAAAAAGCGGCGGGGGTATCAGTAATCTATATGGTTCACTTGCCTTTTTTTTGCGTTATTGGATAGTTTCATGTTTACCATATATAGATGCTATGCTAGTCTCTTGTATATGTAGAGGAGTGATTCTCTTAGAAGTTTTAAGTTTGCAGATATATTCTGATATCAGACTATATATGTTGGTCTGCAGTACTGTCTTATTAACCAGAGGATGTTTTATGCACAGGTTTGGTGCATTCTTATGAATGATAAAGTTCAGTTCAGGATGCAGTGGCCCCAATATGCAGAATTGGAAGTGAATGGTATTGTTGGCAATTTATAACTAGGCTTGAGGAATATTTTTGAAATGCATATCAGTTCAGTTTGCTTATATCCCAGACACTGCTCTAACATATGTGCTAAATCTGAGTTGTATAGCCTTGTAGGTTGTGTTTTACATTGATCATTTCGGAATTAAGGGTTAACAATGTGAATGTCGTTTATCTTCTCCATTCATTCAGGTTTTGCTGTACGAGTAGTGACCAGACCTGGTTCTCAGTTGCTAGGCATAAATGGACGGGATGATGGGCCATTGGTGAGTTCATTCTTATTCTGTTCCTCTACTTACACTTTCATCCTTGTCTTGAATAAAAGGGTTAACGACAAAGTGTTACATTTGGACCAGCAAGCTTATGTATGCCTGTGAGTCTGTGACCACAATTCTACTTGCAGCAACACTTGGTCAGGCTGTGCACATGACCCCCCCCCCCCCCCCCCCCTCTCTCTCAGGGGATGATCCTAAATGTCTGTAACCGGCCCTCGGGAGTAACTCTGTGCTATGAAGGTTGATGCTGCAACCAGTGGGCATACCCCATGAATGGTCCAGCATGTCCATAGCATGCAGCTTACACTTTTGGACTTACTTGTACTAAATGAATTAAACCTGGAACACTACAGGTTCTATGTTCGGATCCAGCAAGCATTATATCCTAGCACAGTTGACTGCAAACTGCCAACACAACTTCACTTGTGCAATTGTGCCACATTGGCCAACATGAGTAGGGCATGGTCTTATGATTTTATAAGCTGTGTTGAGGGTCATATCATCCATGGACCAACATTAGTTTTAGGTTATGTTCCGTCATGTCATGTTTACGATGAGTAGGCTTGCAACTTTGACCTTCCTTGAACATCCAAAATAGCTTTGTTTATAAGTGCAAATAGTTTTTGATCCAGCGTCACAGAAAGTACTACAAGTGAATTTACATACATATATGAGGTAAATGGTGAACTGTAAGACGAACAACTGTCTATACACTAATTAATAATATTATGTCCCACACAAGAATTTAACTACATGGCCCTGGCACAGTAAGGCATCACTTTCGCGAAAGACTTAATTAGCTTGGTGATATTGGTCAGGTAGACCTATCTTGCTACAGCCGCTGTCGGATTTCATGAATCAACAACTGGAGTTGGATAGTCTAGGTACAAAACTGGCAGCATACCACATCCATTTTCATGTTGGGACCAATCAGTGTGGTATATTTTGGTGACGGATAGAGAACCTTTTGTGTATGAAGAAACATTCTGCATTTAATCATTACATTAATACTGTTTGCTACATTTTTACTTTAATTCTTTGCCCAAGTTCTTTTTGTCATGGCTTGAATTTGCCATCCTTGTATTTTGCAGATAACCACATGCAGTAGAGAAGGAACTAACAAGATCTGCTTACGAAGGGTTGATAATCGAACATTTTGCTTTGGAGTCCGAGTTGCTAAGAGGAGGAGTGTTCCTCAGGTTTTGACTTCACTTATCAATTTAGTTGAAATGATTGGTAGTACGTGTTTCCTTTTCCTGTTCACTTATCTCAGTTGCCTTTGTTCATTTGACTGGACTATAGCCCCCTTTTAAGGAGGAACTTAGCTCGGTATCATCGCAAAGATGTACAAATTGAAAATGCCATCACATGTGAGGCAGACTAGTGAGCCATGGAGCCACATGTCAGTGACACATCGATGTTGTTTTCCAACTCGAGTTGTCTTTGCGATGGTACGGAACACTTTGTGCCCCTTTATCAATATATCCTGAAGAGGGACATGTGCGCACCAACTGATTGTTATTGCCCACCATTCCTCTGTATATGTGTCTGGCTGGAATGTTCATCAATGATCGAGAACGACACATAATTTGAACTTTCTCACAAGAAGGAAACATGAAGTTCTGTAATTCATCACAAGCCTGAACTACTCCCACATTTTTGTTTTTCGTTTGACGATTTGTACTTTCAAAATCTTCTAGATGCTACTTTGACAGTTCTTGTTTTGAAATGACTTGTGACCATTACTGTTAGTTTTTTGCTACTTCACGTTACCAGCAAATATAAGTTTAACAGTAACTGTTAAGAATTATTCTAAATTTGGACATTGACCCATTTTGATAGTTTTAAATGTGTTGGTGATCAAACTTCGGAAAATAGGATGGGATGGACCCTGTTACAGAAACTGCGAACATCTGCCATTGTATCCTCCACCTGGAACAGATTTGACCCCTAATTGCTGCCAACATCTGCCACTGAAAAAATTGGATTACTTTTGCAAATTGTTATTTTGTCCAGTGAAAAAACTCTACCAAACTAAATATTTCTGGTGTTTCTTGAACAATTTTTCTTTTGGTTTTAGCATCTTGTAGTGCTCCATGTTTTTATTTGAATGAGTTGTTTCATTACCTTCCCACTTGAGACAACTTGATTTGCATTCTGACATTACATAATTTCTTGTTGCATTACCTTTCTGTTAACACAATAATTGGTATCCAGGTTTTAAATTTAGTTCCAAAGGAAGCTGAAGGTGAGTCTTTTGAGGATGCTCTTACTCGTGTTCGGCGCTGTCTCGGAGGTGGAGATACTGCGGAGAATGCTGATAGTGACAGTGATTTGGAAGTGGTTACTGAATCTGTTACAGTCAATCTTCGTTGCCCTGTGAGTTTTCATGCGTCTAACTGTTATTGTTATTCTTTTGCTGACTCAGCATATACTTGTCAGTCCTGTAATGCCTCGTGGTTAGTAATTACACGCTGTCATTTTGCTAATATTCCTTGCTCAGTTAGGCCTTGTACAAAGTACAATCCAAGGTGCTTAGTAAAATAAACCAACTTTTTCTCAAGCACCAGTACTTATCTCTATAGGAGGGGGGCCTAACTAAGCGTCTATCCTCTACAAACTAGCACCGGTGCTTAAGAAAAACTGGTTTATTTTTCTAAGCACCTCCCTTAAGCACCTTGCATTGTACAAGGCCTTAGCAGAGTAGTTTTAGGCATATAGATATGGGTACTAATATTGCATCTTTCAGAAGCAAAAATATTTTTTTGTTATGTGTTTTCTTTGTCAATGTATGTTATGTCTACCTTTATAAGCTAAGGGTATATTTGGTTTGTACCCAAATCACCCTACCTGTTGTTTTGCCATGTGCTAAAATTCGTCCTTTGTCTTGGTGTTTCCAGTTTTTGGCATGCCCATATGGCCATGCCCTTTGCCCACTTCCAATGCTTTTTCTTGCCAATCTTGGACAACAAAATATTTCTTGTATCGTATGCAAGATCTGAAACCAATCTAACAATTCTAATATATATTTTCAGAATAGTGGATCCAGAATGAAGACTGCTGGAAGGTTCAAGCCTTGCATTCACATGGGTTGTTTTGATCTCGACACCTTCGTGGAACTGAATCAGCGGTCACGCAAGGTTAGACTTTGCGCTTATAAGTGTACATCAACACTTGTGTGTGTGCATCCAGGAAGTCAAGTAAATATAGAATGCTGTCCGTCCATGTTTAGTGATTTTCTGCAAGGTGGCAGCCTATATTGTGGCATAAAATTTGTTTGGTATGTCTTGTATAGGTCTCTCTGATTGCTCTCTTCTTGCATTTCTGCAGTGGCAGTGTCCAATATGTTTAAAGAACTACTCTCTTGAGAATTTGATGATTGATCCTTACTTCAATCGGATTACTTCTCTGGTAGGTCTTCATCATACCTTTGGATTTTTCTTGTTGTTGGATTTTATTGCTTTTGTTTATTCATTTTTCTTTATGATGCAGTTGCGTGATTGTAGTGAAGATGTCAATGAGATTGATATTAAGCCAGATGGATCTTGGCGTGTAAAGGGTGATGTACCAACTAGGGAATTATCTCAGTGGCATATGCCTGATGGCACGCTCTGTATCTCGAAGGAAGATAACAAACCTGGTGTTGAGAATTTTAATGAACTCAAGATAGAAGGTACTTCTGATGGCCATAAGAGTTTAAAAATTGGAATCAAGAGAAAAAATGGAATTTGGGAAGTTAGTAACAAAGCAGATGACAAGAAGCCTTCTGTGGTAGGAAATATCACCCAGAACAATATTACTTTCCGTACTCCAAACACTTTCCCTATGAGCAGTAGTCCTACTGGGAGTTATAGAGATGGGGAAGACACAAGTGTTAACCAAGAGGGCAGTATGCATATTGATTTATCATTGAACAATGGCCATGAGTTTGAAAGTTTTCCTCTCAATTTTCGCCAAACATATAATACCGAGGATACATCACAACAACTTAGTGCTGGAGATGTCATTGTTCTTAGTGATTCTGATGAAGAGAATGATACAATTGTTTGCCCACCAACTGTCTACGACAATACTACTGCGAATGACAGTGGTTTTCCTTTTGCCACTAGTGGTGCTGGATTTACTGGAAGATACCAGGAAGATGCTGGCGTTGGTACTAGTGGCCTTGGTTTATTAAGCAACAATGCTGATGATTTTGAGATGACTAATTGGCAAATGCCCTATTCCCAACCGGAGCAAGGCTACCAGTTTTTCGGGGATGGCACCGCCGATACTTATGTTGGTTCGCACAATTCCTTTAGCATTACACCAAACGACTATTCCCTTGATTGTAATGTTGGCATTGAGGAGGCTTCTGTAGCTCATGATCTTCCAGTTTACCGCAGTAATAATGAAATGCATGGAAGTTTGGTTGATAACCCATTGGCTTTCGGTGGTGACGATCCTTCTTTGCAACTTTTTCTTCCAAGTCAGCCTTCTTCTGCTCCCCTTCAGGAAGAACCAAGTGAGCGTGTAAATGCATCAAATGGGGTTCAGTCTGATGATTGGATCTCTCTTACGCTCGCAGCTGGTGGAGGTGGTAATGAAGAGCCTGCAACTGCTAATGGTTTAAATTTGCAAGAACAAATACGGTCAAATGAGACAGGAGTGGAACCATTAATTGACGCCGGTTTGTCTCCCTTTTATGCATCCAGTTTTCCTTTCTTGTATCCTCCATTTCAGCAGTTGAAGAGCATATAGCTTTTTTAGTTGAACTGCAAATAAGCTGACCTTTCAAGTAAACCATACCTTAGAAACAGCTGTCCTTTTGTCCCACTTTCTTATTTGTCCTTAAGATTTGCCAAAAGTTCTTCCCAAAGTGAAAATAAAGTAATCCTACTTTCTTAAGAAAGGGTTTATGTTTCTACTAGTCTAGTTATGGTTAACTGTAAGTTGAAAGTTGCCATCCTTCCCCCAAATTTCTCCTAGTTTTGAAGTTATGTATCCGAAACCCCCCCCCCCCCCCCCCCCAAAAAAAACTCGGCAGATGCTTAGTAGGAAACAGTGATCTGCAGTGTATGTTCATCTGATAGGAAAATATCAGTTGGATGTTGATCAGAGTTGTAAAGAGACAAGTTACAGTCCATTTAAACCTTTTGTATCATGAATTGAACTGGATGTGAGATTTTTAATCTTCCGACCTTTTGTCTGCTAATATTTGTTGCTCTGTATACCCACCTGTATCATCTTGTATTTATCAGCAGATGAATTCAATTGTTTAAATTCCCTTGTGGTACTAGCATAATTATTTTCCCCTAATTTTGCAGCTTCTGTGCTTCCAAGCACAAACAATGACAGAGATGATGGAGCTAATTTAAACCCAAGAAGGATTGACCATATATTTTCTCATCCTCGCCAGCCTCGGTCTCGGTCGGTCCGGCCTCGACTTTGTTTATCAATAGATTCTGACTCTGAGTAGATTGGACATTTAAATGGGATAGCTGAGTTTGCATTGATTTGGCAAGGCCGCCTTCCAGAAATCCTGATTTTTACCGAGGTTATCAGGTTCTTCTGGTTGATGTAAAGAGAAACACAAACATAGATGCTGTCTTGCCTCACCTGGTCGACAAACTTCCAAGTGTTCCATGGGGATCTGCACAGAGGACTCTGATGGTGAGCTTAACGAATCAATCATCTATTTCTGCAGTGTCCAATTTCTTTCGACAGGCAGTCCTTGCACTTTGTTTTTGTGGGATTCAAGTGGTTACTTTGTAACTAGGCATGTTTTTAGAAGAAAAAAAACATGGCATGGAGGATATTTCTGCATCTCTGACTTAAGAATGGCATGCAACTAAGTCCAAATAGAAAGCAGAAGTTCCAAAGTAAAGCATGATAAGTAGAACCAAAGTCTGCTGCCAATTCTTGTTAGTTCCAAAGTAAAGCACGATAAGTAGAACAAAAGTCTGCTGCCAATTCTTTTTAGTTGTGCAAAATGAAGCGGATAAATATGCTCTTCTAAAGATTCTTTATGCTTCGGTTTGCTTCTGAACTTCCATTAGTTAGCCTGTTAGGTTTTATTCCCTTCCTTTTTTAAAATTTAACTGGTAGATTGGCTAGCGGAAGACATAGCCAGTGTTTTTTTAAATTTTGGATTGTCTAACGAAGCTAATATTTGACCGAGTGGCAAACTGTATACGGTTTTGTCACAGATGCTTCATCACCATCTAAGCTGTATAATTTATGGGCAGTAATTCAAATCTCAAATAAGCCGTAGTAATTAATCTGATCACATCTAAGCAGTAGTATGATTTGAACATTCTATATAACAAGAATCTCTCTTCTTTGTTATGCTAATATTGTTGAGGGCCTACTGGTGAAGCCATAGGGTAAAATAGCAGAGGAATTCATGAAGTTTCTTAAACTAAATTATTTACCATGACATGGAGTTTTTTCAACTAAATTATTTAACACGAGTTCATCCATATATTTATTTACCTGTTCATGTAATTATTAGAGATCACTTATGTATTTCTATTCCTGCTAGGTTGGTATAGAAAAGTTCTCTGACTGGGGATCAAGGATAATGTTGCTACTGGAGCAGTTTGTACATTTTTTGACCTTTACTGGACATAAGGGAATAGGGAGGCCACCCTGGATGCAAGTCTATACATGTGGATGTTTGTGTGTACCATCATTGTATTTAGGGTTTGAGGCGCTAATTTAGATGTTCGTTACCTTGATGTTCTATGGAGAATAAATTATTATTTCTGAAGTGGCGGTCAATAAACCGAGCCCTTCAGTGTTACTTGCTGCTGTTGATTTATCTGTGCTTTGCCAAGCATGAGAAGTGCCTGCCAGGTGTTGCATTTTCTTCGGAGTTCTCATGCCGGCATAACCTCAGTTGTTGCATGCAGGCTTGAGCGGGTTGATTATCTCATGCCAACGGGCAACCATGGCCTCTAATGGCAAGCAAGCTCATTTCCATCTCAGTACTGGTGTCACAGGAGCAGGCCTGTGCATTAACCAGTTTGCTTTGTCAAAAATGGAAACCTGCCTGTCGTGATATCCTAGAGAGTTTTGCTCCCAAATTTTGCAGTACTACATTGTGGTTTTGTGCATATACTTGCGTCGACTCATCACATGAGGTAAGTTGTAAATCGGTCTTGTTGCGCTCCTGTCATCGGACCATCATGATGGGCGGTACATGCATTGCCAAAATTTGGGTGCCCTCTTTGCCTTGTGATGTATGGAGATCGGTGCTGATGGGCAATAATCACCCCCATTAACGTTGTAACGACAGACGTCGTTACGGACATGCACCGTGGATATTGCCATGAGTGCATGGTAAAAAAATAATCCAGGGTGGAGATAAGAGGCCAAGGCAAGTCGAGTCATGGAAGCGCATCACTGCGCATGATCTACTGCTGTGCTGCGGGTCTCCATGGGACGGTTCTGTGCTGATTGTTAGGAGCCTACTCCTAGCCAGCCAGCATCATCCGTTGGTGTTGGTTTGGGGCAAAGCCGCTGTTTCCAAAGAAAACCCGATCATGATGAACAGCGCTTGTAGATCTCGAGATGACATCCACGAGACTTGCCGCCTCTCGTGCCGCCACACTGGAGCACACCAGTACGATACAGAATAATCTAAAACAAAAGGTAAACTATACATGCCCTCTCATACACACACACACCCGCTGATCTGCAGTGTCTGCAGGTCAACTAGTGCGCCCTCCCACGCACGTGTGCACGACGCACGGTCGGTCGCTCCGCTGCACTATGAGTGTTTAGTCGGTTCTCACGCCATGCTCCCAAGTCAAACCTCGCATCAATCCCTCTAATCCTTTTCTTTTCTTACCGCGGTTGGTTCAGAGCACAGGCTTCTCGTGTAATGTACTCCTACTAGTGTAACGTAACGTGGCTTGGATTGGATCAGAGGCGTCGCGGTCACGGATTCTTTGGCCCTGCAACTACGAGGAGCTCGCTGTAGCTCTCGCGAAAACGAGATGGCTGCTGCGAACAGGGGCGCGAGAGTGATCGCTGCCCGGAATCTCCTTCGCACAGGGGACCTGTTATTTCTGCAGCCCAAACATGGGCACGGTTACTCCTAGCTAGTACCAGTAGTACATCTGCTGCCGGAGTGGGCGGGGTAAAAAGTTGGGAGGCACAGTCGAGTGAAGCAGGTGCGCGAGTTGTGTTTAATACATTTGCAAGGACAAAGCTCATTCATGTACTTAACAGTATACCAGTACATGTACTATGCCAGATTATTGGGTATAGTACTGGTGCTGCCACAGTGGCACCAGAGACGGTTGGATTTAACAGACGCATCGTGGCTACACCCACACAATTTGCGTAACAGTGGTAGATAAACAAGTAGTGGTAGCAGTGCTAGTGGCAGCAGGAGAAGATTTACAGCGTGGCTAGGTACGTGAATCTTTTTACAGGCATGGATGGATGGACGGACGGAGAAATGAGAATGGGGAATTACAGCTTTACTTACGTGCTAGATTTAATCGACAGCGACAGCAACAAAAGGAAAATACTACTACTAGTATACGGGAAGCAGCCTACTCGCTCAGTGACCGGTCAAAGCCACCGCAGCGGCGGCGGCCGCCGGCGACATCTGCGGCGCGTGCCTCCGCCGCCCGCTGCTCCCGCCGTTGGCCCAGAAGCAGCCGGACGGCGCCCCCTCGGCCCCGGCACCGGTAGACATCTTCGCCGCAGCGGTCGTCGCCGGCTCCGACTTGCACCTCTGCAGCACCAGTGGCCGCGCCGACGAGCACCGCATCTCTTCCGCTTCGTCTTCCTCCTCCTCCTCGTCGTCGTCGGCTTCGTGATCTTGTTCGTGCGGCTTCTCCTCGTCTTCCTGCGTGGATACTGCCATTTCTTGCCGCTTCTCGTCGTTGCTTTCCACCGCCACCATGTCCGGCTTGCGCGGAGATGGCGACGCCCGTGGTGACTGCAACATGTCCGGCTTCCGCGGGGAGGGAGACGCCCAAGGGGACACCATGTCCGGCTTGCGCGGGGAGGGGGACGCCCGAGGTGGCGTCGCGGCGATCGACTCCGTCGCGAAATCGGCGGCCATTTCCTGGACCGGCGACGGCGCGGCGCCGGCGGCGAACCTGGAAGTGAGCGGGGACGAGCGGTTCTGCGGCGCGGAGCGGCAGCGCATGAGGAGCAGAGCGTTTTTGGGCGGCGTGGTGGTGGCCGACGACACGAGCTCCGCAGCCTCCCCCTCCTCGCACTCTTCCTCCTCCTCCTTGCCACCGCTGTCGGTCCCCGGGTCACTCGCCTTCTCGTATCTCTCCGCCGAGCCGAAGGCTCCCGCCGACTTGTCGTCCTCCTCCCCCTCCTCCTCGGCGCGGTCGCTGGCCGGATCCGGCGGCTTGGGCGCGGCGGCGACGGCCACGTCCCTGCTGCTGAACACCCAGGGCGACCGGCGGGTGCGCTCCGCCTCCGGCGGCGGCCCCTTGCGCCGGCGCGTCCGGTCGAAGTCGAAGAGCCCGCCGCAGAGGAACGCCTTCTTGAGGCACCGGCAGTAGCCCCTGGCCTTCTCCTCCTTGGCCGGCGGCGGCGGGGGCGGCGCCGCAGGCGCCCCCTTCTTGCTGCCCTTCTTCCCCTTGCGCATCCGCACCTGGCCAATGCAGGTGACCTTGGGCGACGACGGCTCCCCGTCCGCCCCCGCCGCCGCCGCCGCCGCGCGGGTCCGGCCCCGCGACACGAACATGGGCGACGTGGCCGGCGCGCGGCGCGACCGCGCCCCGCGCCGGCTCTTGCTGAGCAGCAGCCGCGCCAGCCCCGGCGGCGCCGGCAGCTGCGGCTTCTCCGCGCGCCCCGGGCTCGCCGCCGGCTGCTTCATCCCGCCGCGCGGAGAGCAGAGCGAGCGAGCGAGCGGAGGATGGGACTACGGACTAGCAGCTAGCTAGCGTCCAGTGCGTTGCCGCCCTCGGTTTTGTTGGTCCGCCGAAGCGGTGGAGCAGTTATAGATGGGCCATTGGTTGGCGGTGGCGCGGGCCATTAGTCCACTCCACCCACTAACTATGATTAGTATAGTACTAGTAGCAATATTACTGATTAGGGAGGGTCTCTAGTTAACCCGGTTCTCCATGTCTTAGGATTCTCTGGCCCTGTGACTCTCCTGTGAATGTGCCTTACGTGCCAAGATTCCGGCTCACAAATTCCACACCTCTTTCTTTTTCTACTGGTGCAAATGTCTCCATTAGCCAGTAGAAGTGGAGTTTGCTGCAAGGCACCAGAACGGCAAACAAGTCGAAGCTACATTTACATGCGAATGCAACGAGCCAACAAGGGCATATTCTTTTTTCTGGAGGAAATTATCTGCCTAACAACACCACCATCTAGTCGTAGTACTCCTAAATATTTTTGAATATCTTTCTACGTGCGAATGCAACGAGCCAAGAATGAGGACATGTTTTTTCCGGAGGGAATTATTTGGTTGAATAAAACTGCACCATCCATCCAGTAGTTGTATTTTTGAAATGAAACCAAACAAGCGGTACACGATCTGGGTGATGTGGGCATTTATTACAGTTTCGTGGGCTTGTCCCCCCTTGCGGGGCCCACCGTCGACCCATCCGTCCTTCAGCTCCGACCTCTCCTCTCCTCTCCTCTCCTCTCAGGAGAAGGAAGGGTCAAGCTGGGGGAAGAGTGTGGTGCACTCTGCTTCTGCCCTGCTGCGGCACTGTGAACACGAGTTGTCCGTACCCCCCCAGCGGTGACAGGTGAGGGAAGGTGGACGGCTGGACGTGATCTGATGGATCGAGCGCTGAATCTCTTGGCCCTCTGCTTTGCCTTCCTCCCCGCCGTCCCATCTCTATTCTTTTCTTCTTTCTGCTCTGCTCTCCTTGATTTCATCGTCCGACAAAGCTTCTCTCGTCTCACATCAATCGCTTCGTCCATTCACTCACCCGTCGCCCTCTGCCCCTCTCCCAGGCCCCATGATGATGATCAGGGGCAAATCGATCGACAAGTGCTATATGCACCCCGTGCACCTCTCAGCCAAACACGTTGAGCGTCGTAGATCGTGTGTAGACGTGGCGATCACCGTGATCGTCAAGTGCAGACATTATCATCTGGAGAAAACCGGCGCAGTTTGACATGGTGGTGTGGAAGTTCTGAAGGAGATGCAGTATGCGTTGTGTTCAGATGAAGGAGATACTCACCGTTTGTCAATGCTTGAGCAGAGGAAAGGCTTTGCGCAAGCATGTCAACCGTGTCGGCAACCAAAGCTCTCCAGCGTATGAGCCGGCCCGTGGGGTTTCGGGGTCCGCGGAGCGACTGGATGGATCCCTCCTCCGCCTTTTCACCTCGATTTCGACATGACGGAGGCATCGAGTGCGTAAAATAATGGAGGCAGCGCACGAGCGGTGAACCAGCCATGGCAGCTTTTCACCTCCCTCCACTCCACTCCACATCCATCTCTCTCTCTCTTGGTTGTTATACAATTAAGAGATTAATCGTGCCGAGTCTCTGGTAACCTTTTGGGTTTACGCAGGACGGAACGTGTCCGTGCGTGCGCGCCTGCGCCGCGGGAGATCAGAGATGCCGCTGATTGTTTAATCATGCGCTGTCAGTCAGGGTAAGCACGAGCAGAGCAGCCTGCCCGCGCCGTGCGTGGGCGCTATCTCTCTCTCTCTCTGAGCTGTTGCCATGTGGATGGGGATGGAGCTCTCCTCCTCCTCCTCCTCCTCCCGTGGGGATCTGGTGCGTGCTGTGGTGTGTGTGTGCGCGCACACGCGCGCGCATGTGGACTCGCGTTGAATAATGCGCACACAAGTTGGCATGCAAGGCTATGACTTCTTTGGCAAGCAAGTTTGAGGAGACAGATGGGAGAATCTCCGTTTGAATTTGGAGATTCCTCATACTAGAATTCTTCGCAAGATGGGACGTCGGAAATTCATAGCATTCCAGTAAACCATTCAGAGCCCTTGGATTGAGATCCAATCGTCGACACATCTCCTTCCACCTTTGTATAGCGTCATTCCTATGCCGCCCACAATCTTCAGCCTAACCGTATGCCTCCGCCATCCAGCCCTGCCCTAGCCCCCCCCCCCCCCCCCCCCCCCCCCTAACGTTTTGCCACCGCATCGACCATCCCTCTCAACCCCGGCGAGATCTCGTCGGTGGCGACATCCCTGGACCCGAACATGTCAAAACCTTTGACTCGCTACCAGTGATAACACCACGTCTTCACCGTCTATCGCCCGTTCTTACCTCGCAGTTGCCGGGAGGTCATATCCGGCTATGGCCTTCCCGTCTCGTGCTCGGGGCTGCACTTTCCACTCTCCAAGAATCGACTGACAAAACGAAGGCGTGACCAAAAGACCCCCCCCCCCCCCCCCCCCCCCCAAAATCGGAGATTAAATTCCGAGTGCACTTTCCACGCGGCAATATTGACAAGATGACATGTTAAGTACAATGCAGTATGTTATACTTTTAATTCTGATTAGTTCAATCTGGCATGTATAAGGACATGATTGAGATGAAATTCAACCCACTTATTGCTGCAGTGCCCACATATATGAGTATGTGATGCCACATCACATGAACAAATGGTAGTGCCGATTCCAGATGGCGGCCATGGGGACATGGATTGCAAAGGATCCAAGAACATTATCGTACTGGTGGCAGCCAACATGGATCGGATAAATGCATGTGCATGCATGCACGCGTACAAAATTCATTGATTCTGGACCGTGCATGGGCCAAGGCCAGTACGTTTTGTTGCGCTAGTCCGGGGCAGCGTCACGAGCTGTCTCTGACAAATCACGGCACCACCACCCTTTATTTCCGCAACTTTTTCCTTGTGCTGCATTGGTTTGAATGTTTTTGGCGGATCATGCATGATACTAGTGTTATTTGCTCTTTTGATGAACCATCTTATCTCTTCTCCCGTGAGAGGACCTCCCGCGCCGTAGCTTTGTCAAAACCCTATCTAGTACGGCCGATCACCTCCTTTGCAAAGTTTTTGCATGGCAATTCAGTTGACATGGTTATCCCGCAAAAAAATAAATAATTCAGTTGACATGGTTTTACGTGAGAAACAAAAGTGTGGAACCACACATGAGTAAAGATGTCGACGATGTCCGGTACCTCGACACCGGGGCGTCGAGCCATATGACGGATTGACGGGTGACACAACGGTGTTGGTAGAGCTGAACCGGTGTTAGACGTACCAAGGTCCTCAAAAAAAAAGGTCCTCGGTGTTTGGCTCAAAAAAAAAGGTCCTCGGCGTTTTCCCTTGTGCGGACTCAGCCCATCAACGATGACTAGACCAGGGTAAACATAGGCCAAGGTGAAATACTCTACAAGTACAGTTAATTTGGCGAATCAACCTCTGGTTGGATGGTTAGGAGGACAGTAGTACACCTAGCCCAGTAGGGTTCAAATCCTGATGCTCGCATTTATCGTGAATTTATTTCAGGATTTTCTACGATGTACATTCAATGGGAGGAGATTTTCTCGTCGACTACGAGACGCCTATGGTGACTTCGTAAAATCTCTGATCATTTCCTGTCGTAGGAGTCCATGGCGCCCCGCGGCGGTAGGGTGTGGCAAAGCCTGCGTGTGCCGGCAGATTCTGTAACAGAAACTCGACGAAAATTTACGATAGGGTTTCACACCCTACCACCGGGACATCTGGCGGCAGGGTCCCCTGTGACCGCAAATCGCAAATATTTTGCGGTAGGGTGTGGGAACCTACCGCCGTAGTCCCTAGTGGTAAGGTCCTTTGCTCACTTACTTTTTTAGCAGATGTTGATCATTTCAATTACAGAATATGAATGACTGTTCAACACAGCAGTAATAGTTTTTGCAAATCAAAATATGATTATCTCACACATTAGAACATGCATCACACATCAACATGTAAATGATAGTTCAACATATCAAATAGGCTCACACGTTAAACATAGTAAATAGGTAGCAAATCGACAATACCAAGTAGTTTGACATAGCAAACAAGTCCTCGTTCACAGCTCAACACAACTAGTTTAACTAAGCGAGTTCAACATGACCATATCACTTGTTCCTACCCCTCTTGGTGGTACGTTCCTCGTTTCTCTTCGAGCGGATTTCATCCGGCTTCTTCGTGTGGCGACGAGGACGCTCTTTCTGGAATGGGGCTGGGCTCAAAACATCCTTGTGTGGATGAGATACCCTCTTGGCCTGGGTTGGCTGAGTCGGTGGAGGTCCGTCATCGTCGTCGTACTCCTCCTCCTCATCACCTCCTTCATAGGCTTGCTCCTCTTCCTCTTCTTCCTTGTCATCTTCTCCCTCTTCCTCCTCAATAACATGGGATGACGAGGCGACATGGGTAGAGGAAGCTCCGCCTGCGTGGCTCGATGAAGCGATGTCACGCATCGACCCTCCATGAGAAGGAACATGGACATCGGCCATGCGCGAGCGCACCCATGCATACCCACTATCTTACGACAACGGGTCATGAACTTCTGCAATAACAAACAACCAAGAACATAATACAGATCAACTTTAGGGTTACAAGTAAACTATAACATGGATAGGAGGCTCGATGTTACCTTCATCATTTCCCTCAGCTTGCTGTCAGATTCCATGGTTCTGGGGTCATACGCAAGCGCGCTCGAGCCATCAATAATGCTTATGTTAAGCTCCGAAGCCTGCACATGTAAGCATCATTTGTAAGTCAGTGACATTGACTAAAGCAGTTTTCATCCAACCGCTGACAGCTCAAAACAATAGATAACACTACTTACCATTCTGTTCATCAGGGGTGCATACTCCCTGAATTCACCTTTGAGCTCTCTGAGGTGGTCACGGCAGGCTTCATCCTCGGAGTCATCCTCCTCCAATAATGCGACATCGGCTGACGTTCACTATGGCCTCAAGCACAGACGGTACTTCACGCCATTGTCATACCTCTTTATGTGTTCATGGTACGTGTCCCAGTCAACTGTTCTCCTCTCTACGTCTTTGCGATACCTCCTCTCATCCCACGCTTTCACGTGATCCACGTGCTCATGCCCCCAGTTTGTGATCGACTGACAATTCTTCATACTCTTCCTGCAAGGCATAAGAAACAATAAAAGATAAAACTTCATGATAACGTCGAACAGAACGTAAACATGGCAATAGAGAACAATGTCCTCACCAGTGAAGGTCAAAGCCACTGGTGTCGGTGGGGCGTGCCGGTGCGGTATTTTGGAAGATACCAAATTGTGTAGCCACACACGCTGTGGTAAGTGCCACATGATGGTGTACACGCATATCATTGGCACAATGCACCGCCAAGCAAGTCTGTCCTCGTAGCACATCACGTTGAGCTCGAACCCCCATTCTCGGTCATGGTACAATCACCATTTAACCTACAAAAAGATTGGTAAGAACCATGAAAGTGTCTACAAAAGGATTGCTAAGCTAGTTGGTATACCCGGTAAGCTGACAGGCTGTCCCGCTTGTTGGTGAAGACCTTGTTCAGCGTACTGGCCTTGCCCGTGTAGACCTTCACCTTGTCCCAAGCGTACACGGTGGTCGTTTATCGAGCACTATGATACGTCTCCAACGTATTTATAATTTTTTTATTGTTCCATGCTATTAAATTATCTGTTTTGGATGTCTTATATGCATTAATATGCTATTTTATATTATTTTTGGGACTAACCTATTAACCTAGAGCCCGGTGCCAATTCCTGTTTTTCCCTGTTTTTGAGTTTCACAGAAAAGGAATACCAAACGGAATGAAACCTTTGCGATGATTTTTCTTGGACCAAAAGAAAACCAGGAGACTTGGAGATGAAGTCGGAGGAGCCACGAGGCGACCACAAGGACGGAGGGCGCACCTAGGGGGGTACGGTGACCCCACCCTTGTGGGCCTCTCGTGCACCTCCTGACCTGATTCTTTCGCATATATATATTCCCAAATATCCCCAAACCACCAGAGGCATCCACGAAAACACTTTTTCACCGCCGCAACTTTCTGTACGCGAGACCCCATCTAGGGACCTTTTCCAGCAACCTACCGGAGGGGGATTCGATCACAGAGGCTTCTACATCAACTCTATTGCCCTTCCAATGAAGCGTGAGTATTTTACCACAGACCTACGGGTCCATAACTAGTAGCTAGATGACTTCTTCTCTCTCTTTGATTCTCAATACCATGTTCTCCTCGATGTTCTTGAAGATCTATTCGATGTAATACTTTTTTGCGGTGTGTTTGCCAAGATCCGATGAATTGTGGATTTATGTCAGCTTATCTACGAATATTATTTGAATCTTCTCTGAATTGTTTTATGCATGATTTGATATCTTTGTAATTCTCTTCGAACTATCGGTTTGGTTTGGCCAACTAGATTGATTTTTCTTACAATGGGAGAAGTGCTTAGATTTGGGTTCAATCTTGCGGTGTCCTTTCCCACTGACAGTAGGGCAGCAAGGCACATATTGTATTGTTTCCATCGAGGATAAAAAGATGGGGTTTTCATCATATTGCTTGAGTTAATTCCTCTACATCATGTCATCTTACTTAATGCGTTACTCCGTTCTTTATGAACTTAATACTCTAGATGCATGTTGGATAGTGGTCGATGTGTGGAGTAATAGTAGTAGATGCAGAATTGTTTCGTCTACTTGACACAGGCGTGATGCCTATATTCATGATCATTGCCTTAGATATCATCATAACTATGCGCTTTTCTATCAATTGCTCGACAGTAATTTGTTCACCCACCGTATTATCTGCTATCTTGAGAGAAGCCTCTAGTGAAACCTATGACCCCCGGGTCTATTTTCCATCATATAAGTTTCTGATCTACTATTTTGCAATCTTTTACTTTCCGATCTATAAACCAAAAATATTTACTTTATCATTTATCTATCTCTATTAGATCTCACTTTTGCAAGTAACCGTGAAGGGATTGACAACCCCTTCACCGTGTTGGGTGCAAGTTGTTTGATTGTTTGTGTAGGTATTCGGTGATTTGTGCGTTGTCTCCTAATGGATTGATACCTTGGTTCTCAAATTGAGGGAAATACGTATCTCTACTTTGCTGCATCATCCTTTCCTCTTCAAGGGAAAAACCAACACAAGCTCAAGAAGTAGCAGGAAGAATTTCTGGCGCCGTTGCCGGGGAGATCTACGCCAGGTCAAGACATACCAAGTACCCATCATAAGCTCTCATCTCTTGCATTACATTATTCCCCATTTGCCACTCATTTTCCTCTCCCCCACTTCTAAAATGATTTTCGAAAAGATTTGCCCTTTTCTTCTCCCTCTTTCCATATGCCTTTTGCTCGTTTGCTATCTTTGATTGTGTTTCCATGTGCCTTCAATTTGCTTGCATCTTTGCTTGCTAAAAATCTATTGATATGGATCCACTTAAAGTTTTCTACTTGGATCATCTTCGATCCATATGTGCTCATGCTGAAACCCCAACTAGTTTAGTTGAGGGAAAATCTTTAGATGATCATGCTCATTTTGTGGGTCATTATTTGTCAAAAAGGGGAGACTCTTATGGAATCAAATAAATTGTTTGCTATGTTATGCTTGGAATCTTTGTGAACTTTGTGGTTTTACTTGTTGCTCTAAGAGCAACTCTAGCAGACCCCGCAAAACGCTGGCCCGCAAAACGCGTTTGCAGTTCGCGCAAAACAGCTTTTGCGGGCCGGCGCGGGCTGGCACAGATGCAGACCCCCCAAACGGATCCGTAAAAAAGTATATTCGTGGAATATGCTTTTTTACGGGTCGGCTATGCGGGTTCTGCTCGGACACCACCGTGACGACACGCAAACAGATAAACTGCAAATCTCGCATTTGACATAGGATTTCACAAACAAGTTCAAATTCAAACGACATAAACAGTTTAATGCTCAAATAGAAGCCAAGTTCATTACGGCTAACGCAAAAGAGGGCCCTGCAAAAGGTTTGCGCCCATGTTCGGCATCATCTGGATCGATATTCACTCCGCGACATCGAGTCCACCTTGGAGTTCATCGGCGCCACCGAATCCACCTCCGGCGCTTGTTCCAACTCCCGCACCGAAATCATCCACATTGCCACCATATGGAGCGGAGAAAACATCACCGGAATTGTAGCACGGACCGGCCGAGGCCACCATTCTTCTCTTCAAGATTTCTCTCCTTGCCATATCATGCCATGTTTTGGTGAGGTCGTCCATGTCATTGCGGTTCATTGACATGATCTTGTTCTCTTCGGCGAGCAACATGGACACAGATTTGTTTTCGGCGGCGCGTGCTCTTCTCTCCTCGATGGCAGATTTGCGCAGCCCCTCTTCCTTGAGCAACTGCCACTTTTCTTGCTTCTCCTTCACCTTCTTCTCGGCCAACTCTTTCTTGATCTCCAACGATTTCAACAACATCGACTCGTTGGATTGCAACATGGCATCAATCTTCTCCCTCAAGCTTGATGCTTCTTGCTCTCTCTTCATCTTCTCCTTGGTCTTCTTGTCACCATCGGGCTTGTGCAAATTTCTTGGGCCATCATCATCCTCATCTTCATCCATGTTTGTAAGTGAGACTCTCTTTGGTGGGGATTCTTTGTCGATCAACTTCCACTTCTCGCACTTTTGGAGCAACTCCCAATAATGCTCTAGTTTGAAAAATTTGCCTTCCGAAGCTTCCATGTCCTTGTATCTATGTTGAGCAATCTTGTCCTACACAATGTGAACAAAGTGATACAATCATTTCTCATGATGCAATATGATGATGCACAATTTGAACAAAGGCAAAACAAACTCACATAGTCGGACTCCACGATGCCACTTGGAGGTGCATTGCATACTTTCTCCAAGAAAGCTGCCCAACGGCTGCACATAGGCTTGATGTTCTCCCAACGCCCTTGAAGCGACCGGAATGTGCGTGGAGTCCTATTGGGATACTTTGCCATAATGCGGAAGTATTGATCTTCGATCCTTTGCCAATATCTCTTGAAAGTTTGAGATGTACTCGTGCATGCATCAAGAGACACCACACTCCATGCTTGAATCAAAGCTTGATCTTCCAAGATCGTGTAGTTCTTCGATCTTATGCTTTTCCCTGTTTTTGCTTGCGATTGCTCAAACGCTTCCGCTTCGATCTCCTCCAATTCGTCCGCACAACCATGATAATCCACGCCGCCCTCCGTTTCATTGTACTCGAATGGTTCGAAAGGGGCTTGATCAATGTCAACCGCATTCGTGTCCAACAAGTTCATGAACTCGGTTGTTGCATTGTTCGAACCACCGCTATAGCGAATGATAACACACTACAAAAAAATACACTTCCATGATGATACGTGTTTGTCACAGTAGGTCGCTTTTTTTGTCATGCATGTACATCCATGACAAATTTATGACAGAATCAAGATAGTCATACCTGTGCTGTCGTAGAAGTGTTCCATGACATTACCAAAATTATCATCACGGAAGTGTCCACTTCCATGACGATAAATCGCGCGTCACAGAAGTGCTTTCGTCAAGGGTGACCGACACGTGGCATCCACCGTAACGGAATGCCGTTAAGCTATCGGGCCGGGTTTTGGATCCGATAACCCGTTAACAGCCCCGACCAATGGGGATTTTCCACGTATAAAATCATCATTGGCTGGAGGAAACACGTGTCGGCTCATCGTTGGGATAGACGTCGACCACTCATTGGACGGAAGGCACCTATGATACGTCGACACGTGGCACGGCCCAACAGAGGCCCATTCCTGTGAAAAGGCCGACCCGTTTTACTTGGTCAAAAGCTGGCAGGCCGGCCCATGGAAAGCCTGTTAACGGCCTATTCAAATATAGCCCATTTACAGCCTGCTAACCCAAGGCCCGTTACGCCCTATCCGAATTAGGCCCAGTAGTGTCATCTGGGCCATCCAATATGATTCCAGCCCGTTTTCACTTCTGGCCCATGTATGGCCCATGACGTCTTTCGGCCCATATGAGGCCCTATGTAACTCTTGGCCTACTAACGGCCCGTGGTGAAACTGGCCCGTAATGAACAGTGTATCACTTTACACCCATTAACGGCCCGTGGTGAAACTGGCCCGTAATGAACAGTGTATCACTTTATACCCATTAACGGCCCGTTATTCCGTTGGGCCGTTTCCAGCCCATGTTATCTTTCGGCCTTCTCAGAGCCCATTTATTCTTGGGCTCATTTCCAGCATTCGTTTACTTACGGCCCGTTACTGTCATTTTCTGCTTGTGGGCCAAATTCAGCCCGTGGTTACAGTCGACCCGTTTGTGGTCCGTTAATACGTTGGGCCGTTTTCATAGCGTCATCAAATACGGCCTATTAACGATGCCCCGTTATGGTCGGCCCATGAACGGACGATTCCAACTCTAGCCCGTTTACGGCCATAATGCGGCCTGTTATTGGCCCATGTTTGGCCATCGATCATACTGCCCGTATAAGGCCCATTGATGATACGGCCCGTAGAAGGCCCATTGTTTCTACGGCCCGTAGAAGGCCCACTGTTTCTACGTCCCGTAGGAGGCCCAATGTCACTACAGTAAATATTAGCCCATGGTTATTGTGGCCTAGTTTTAAAAAATAGGTTATTGCAGCCACTAGCAAACCGCGGAAAAAGAACTGCAATGACTAGAAGCAAACAAATAAACAAGACAACAAGGAAATAAATAAGAAAGCAACTTACGCTAGGCTATCACGGCTATCACACATATTACATCCACTGGGCATCAAAGTTCGCCACCAGTGCAAATAAACGCGCTGACAAAAGAATATACAAAACTGAGAGCACTTCAGAAGGCACTAGGCCTGGCCAGGTCGCCCCCCCAAACAGCTGAAGAAGCTGAGTAGACCTCAGTTGTGTCAACGATAGATGCATCAACACTAGATTTAAGGCATGATGGTGCGCACGGCAGTCCTCTGACATCTACATTGCATCTTTGACTTCAAGTTGAAGCTGAGCTGAAACAAGCCTTTCCACTTTAAGTCGAGACTGAAGAAGTCGAACTGATTGAGGCAGCGACTGCACAGAGGTTGTCTCACACCTGCTGGTGAGTAGCTTCAACTCACTGTCTTCATCAAGACATGACCTTGGGGTCATCTCGTTGTCCTCAAGATGGTTTGGCTCACTATCTTCCCTAAAGTTCTGCCTGGTGTAAGAGATTCGAGTCTGAAAGAGAAACAAGGAGACACGTAACAGGTTTCACAATTATATAAGCAAATAAATGGATCTGTTCTGCATAAGGAACATGTTTTTACAACTACAATTTGAAACTGGTAGTTGTTGCAAACATCCAATCAGATGTAAACAGCAAAGCAAACAATAGTGGAGGAAATGATGCCTACCCAAATCTATACTAGAACAAAGTTTGAAGGCTTGAGAAGGATGAACTTACATTACATGTTAACACGGGCTGGACAAAGCCTTTCTCCATGTTGATGGAAGGATAATTCAATAAATTCCCAAAGAAAATTCTTTATAAGCGTTGCCATTATTCTACATTTTGCAAAGAGTAAATATAGATCAAATAATATTGGAAGAAACAGAGGATAATGAAGCTCAGGTGCAGACTGATGATACATAATCAAATAGCAATTAATTAAGTATAGCATTACAAGGCAAAAGGGAGAGAGGTACTGACAAGAGCAATGTAGAGCCCATTATTGTTTTGAGATCATATGATCCTTTGAGCAAGGAGATTCATCTGAAATTAGTTTTCATACAAGAGAGAAGGTAAGGCACAAGCAGAAATTCAGGAGTTCAAATTTTGAATGGATATCATAGACAGTACCTGACACTGGGCTCCCAGCAGTTCTACTAGGGGTTTGGCCACTGGAGTAGGGGTAAAGTGTGGTACAGTTGGGCCTGTGTTTTCTGTGGCTGCTGATCTATATGATTTAACATGTATCACTACCTTTTCCAAATACCTAGTTTGTACTCCCTGACGACCTGCACTCACCCTCTTCCTGTTGGACACCTATTATGAAAGAACAACATTTGGCTGGAAAAACATAGTGTGACGACACATGGAATAGGTACAGAAAATGGATAGGTATGGCATATACTCATATATGATGCTTAAACTAAGAAGATGGTGTAACAAAGTAGAAGTAATGCAAGAGGTCAGAAGCAAAATATGTGCGACCAATACAACTTTGCAAAGTTAGAGCAAGCACCTTGATGGGTGAATAAGATAGGCCATCCCCCACCATGCCAAGTTTGTTAGGCAGTGGATCATTCCGCAATATTCCTCTCGTGCGCCCATTCTCATATTCATTTTGATAATGTTCAATATCTGACATGCATGAAAACATAAAAACAAGTGAGATTTTCTTTGTAATGCAGAAGTGATTCTAATCCAATACTGCCTCCCTATAAACCCCTTTGTGCTATCTCTGCAATTCTTTTAAAAGGCCATGCATGCTGTAATTTGTTGTGTGCATTAATATAATGTGGCCTACTACTCAAAATATGAGAGCTCCAGAAGTGATGACACTTCGCAGATGATAGCTTCAACATATAGTAAAGAAGAACAAGTAGACCTGACCTGACAGATTCAAAATATACTAAGGGAGAACAACTCGACCTGACCAGTCGACCGCAAGAGAAGAGTATCATCTTAAAGAAGAGCAGAAGAGAAAGCAAATTGAAGATATTACAAGTCTTTTAATACAATGTCGGTTGGCCACCCATGATGAACCAAAGCGCACAGAGAAATACTATTCTTTCCGGTCTCTCCATATGTGGCTCACATGCATTTCAAAACTAAAGTAGGAACATTTAGCTAACCAATTAAACATCTCCCAGTTTTACTAATATCAGCAATAATATCAGATATGAATTTGTACAACTAAGCTTGTTTAGCTCGATGGGTGGAGCAATGCTATTACGACACGAACCACGTAGGCTAATTGTGGTCATCATAAAATGGGGAAAACATAAGCATGATGAGTACAGTGTTGACTGTGGCAGTGGGATGGCAGATCTGAAGCTGCAAACCGCGCAAAGGGTGGTTAGAAACCGATGTTTGCTTTGAAATAACAACTAAGATTTGGTATGGACAAGAAAGTACGATCAACAAGTGACAAAGAAATGCAATTATGCTGTCTCTCTATATGTCGCGACATGCATTTGGAAACTCAAGTGTGACCTTTAGCTAACCAATTAAATGTGTCGGTTAACTAATATCAGTATCATATCACAATCATATTTGAACAACCAAGCTTTCGAATTCTGAGTGTTGTGTTGTTTAGCTTGAAGGGTGGAGTAATGCTAGTAAGACAGAAAGCACCTACGCAGATCATAGTAGAGTAGATAAAAGGGGAAAACCCTAAGCATCAAGAGAAAAATCAGGAAAGTGGAACTAGCTGGACCAGTGGGTGGCGCACATGCTTTTCGAAACGAATATAGGAACATTAGGTGACCAATTAAACGTTCTCTGTTTTAGTGATATGAGCATCATATCAGATTCGTATTTCAACACGTAAGCTTTGGGTTGAGGTCTTGAGGAGCAGTGCTAGCACGACACGAAGCACCTACGATGATGGTAGTGAATATAAAGGGGGGAAATCATAAGCTTTACGAGTATAGTGCCCGTGCCATGGCGGATCTGAAGGTGCAAACCGGACAAAGCTACTTCGCAACCAATGTTTGCTTTCAACTAGCCACTATGATTTGGTACGGACAAGAAAAGTACAGTAAACAAATTACGATCTATTTTCCGGGTGAGATCAATAACTTAAGCACATATGGAAGAGTACCACCTCTCTTGCGACGCCGTGTAGGCCTATGCTGATATGTTGAGGGTGCTGCGGGTGCGATGGCTGTCGGTGGCGGGGAAGAAGACTTTAGACGGCAGACGGCCGGGTCGGGAGATATATCCTGTTGCCATGGACGAGGCGGTCGTAGGAGCGGCAACGACAAGGTGGACGACGGCGCCAATGAAGCGAGAGGAGGCGATGAAAGGATGCTGGTCCAGCGCCGTGGATGAGAGACGTCCATCTCTTGCAGTGGACGACGGGGTAGGGGTAGCGGCTCCGGCAAGGTGGAGGATGGGGCGGCGGACGAAGGAGGCTGGCCGCAGTGCGGAGGTTGTCGTGCCGCCGATGGTGTATGAATGGGGAAATGGAGGGGAGGGGGGGATCTCAAACTTTGGGACGCGCTTCTCTGAAATGGGGGAAATTTACGAACTTATCCCCTGTTTAAAATTTCGAACATCGTGTCGGTTGGGGATAGGAAGGTAATCTCGCATCTCCCAAATATTTATCGGTAACTATTTTGGGCAAGGAGAGGGTGTTTTGCCGCCCACGGTTGGCGCCCACGGTGTATGAACGGGGCTGACAGGTAGGGCGGTTGTGTCACGTCTGATGGAAGTTACACATCTGCCCCTATTTAAAATATAAGCCTACATCGATTTCGGACGAGGAGAATTTGTTTTACCGCCCACCGTGTATGAATGGGGAAATGGAGGAAGAGACACATGTCTTTCAGACGAGCTTGAATCAAATGTGTTTTGCCGCCCACGTTTGGCGCCCACCGTGTCTGAATGGGCTCAGAGGCCGTCGTGTCACGTCTGATTGAAGTTACTAGTCTACCCCTATCGACGGCAGTGTAAATCCTGTCGATAAGGATGTCAAGTGTCAGGGCTAGACACTAATTTCCATCTCGCAAACACTTGCTTCGAGCACCCACAAATTATAGTGGGTGTTTAGCCGCTTCATTCAAAACTTGGGAGAATTAGCATTCACGTTTGTCCTGGGACCTGGCAAACTAAATTCAAATCCAATTTGTATTCGATTACGAATATCCACAGATAATTATACGTTTTGTTATTTATTTCTTCAAAACCACAACATAGATTTATTCCACCTTTATATATGATTATGATTTAGAAATGTCGTGATCTTCAAATTCAGTAGGTTGGATACACTCTGAGTCAAACAGTTATTTCATCCAATACAATATGCTCACACGACAAATAGTTCACCTTATGTCAATCATACAAGTTCTGAGGATTACCTCGCCTAAAAAATTTGGATCATTACAACACATGGACAACATAGGTGGTCTTGCAACATAATCCATTCAGAGACATGACACAACATGCAAGTACAATAATCTAATGAAAATTTGAACTGGTATCTAAAGAAGAACCGGGATTATCTTGGGCTTCAGATAGCAGAAACAGCAGGACCTCCTCCAATGCAACATTCTTACTTCCTCCAATTCTTGGGTTGCTTGCATAATGCGTGTCGCTAATTCTGTAATTTCCAGCCTCAAGATAAATATTACCTCATTCTTGGCAGCCACACCATCTCTTTCTGCCTCTAGTAGAGCCTCAAGCACTATAATATCTGTGCTCAGACTGCTCTCCGGCGGTGTTGCCTCTGAACTGCTACCATCTGGTAACATGGATGGCGCACTGCTTCCACAAATAGATTCTGGGGTTGTACATTGTGTCCTAGTGTGAACGACATCCTGAAAGGTTTCCGCTGGACATCAGTAAGAGATAGTTATCGTATGATCCAGGCAGTAAGCTTACATGCTAAATGACAGACGAATTATTGCCGAGCATGGCAAACTATATTTAAATGGTTCGAAGCAGCATTAGCCGAAAAGAAATTAAAATGGTAAGATGAAACTAGGGATGTAAGTGGCAAACAAACGAAATCCGCCAGTCCCATCTAGTTAGTTTTTGCTACCTCCCTAGTTCATTTTCCTCAAAAAAACAAAAACTCTTTTGAACTATCATACCACTACTGGACTTTAATCGGGATTAAACCGGACCCAGTTGACATCCCTAGTTGAAAGGGAGTGTACAACCGCTATATTTAAGGCATCTAAGCAGTTGAAATAATCTGAGGAAGCACTTAACAGTGTGGCCTCATATAAACTACGAAGACAGTCATGTGATGAAGTTGAGAGGAAAAGTTAAGGACTCAAATGAAATAGGCATGCATTTCTTTATGATAGTACAGCAGGCACTCCTGAGATATTGGCCAACTCAGGTATAGTGTAACAACAAATAAGCATTCGAATCAAGTAATACAACAAAGCAGACAACTGGACTATTTGTAATTCGGTAGGATTACACGTTGAGGGCACAAGCCAAGAAAGCAGCCCACTCGCATTACATTTCACATGTACTAAAACACACTGGCTTACCATATGTTGCTGTGAAGCCTAGCTGATGTTGCAATGTTCTTTGAAGATATCGTCAGCATCCCGTGGTTGCAAATCTAGTTGTTGTAGTTTATTCTGCACCATCTATTTAGGTAAAATTAATTTTAATCGCATGCACTGGTCCAAATTGATCATCAATGGTTCATCTAAACTAATGAAAGAAGGGTGTGTGCATACACGACAATACTCCCTCCGATTCTTTTTACTTTGCGTATAACTTTTTCTTAGTTTTCTCATATTAGTCTGCGCGTTGCCGATTCCTAGTGCTAGTTTCCTTTTGTGCCCCGCCCCATCCGCCTCTGCCCTAATTAATTGGCAAATTAGTCCAGAAAAATTAAACCAGTGCCCTCCTTGGTATGCGGGTCAAGAGTTATGGGCAGAGTAAATAGAATCAGAGGGAGTATATCTGCTTCCCTCTATTTTTATGCTTGTTCGAGGTGCCAGCCACAAAAGAACAAATATTTTGCTTGATGGGGTTGGCAGCTCCATAATTAATAGAAGCATCAAATTAGTCATGCAACTTGGGAAGATCAAGAACACACAAACAAGTAATGAACAGAGGCTCGGAGCAGTGATGTAATAGCTAGCATCAGAAAATGTAGGGTAAAACAAACAAAAAGCAGCGGAACCACATGCTAGTTTGCTGATGTGTAATTAAGCATAGAGAACATTAAGCAGTCTGATGGAACCAACAGGTGGCATCAGAAGAAAACTAAAGCATATTAACTATATGTGCACTGGTATGTAATTTAGCACATGTAACATGTTCACTGCTAGAAGTATGGCCCTACAGGTGCAAGCAGAATAACGCGTCTCATGAAAAACCGAATGATGCCCTGAAGAAATTCAAAGGTGCGGTGCTTATGCTAGGAAAGTGAACGTAGGCGCTGGCCGTTGGATGATAGTACCTGATTCTCGGCGGCGTATGGGTATCGTTGTCATACTTGATAGCTAAGGATCGTCGATGGTGCTCGTGTTGCGGTTGAGTTTGGGCCGGTTGTCGCTGTCGCTGAAGCGGCTCTGGTGCTACGGTTGCGGCGCCTGTCAACATACAAGAAAGCTCATCTGTGGTAATGAACAGTTGCACGATAAAGAGAAAAACCGAAGGAGTACAAATCGAAATAACCTGATGAGGCTGCGGCATCGGTAAAGCAGGGCCGGTGGAGTTGAATATGGCATCCGTGGAGCGGGTCCGGTGCAGTGGACGAAGGCTTCGGCGGGCGCGTTGTACAGTGCTTTCGGTGAGGCGGATCTGTTGCGACGGACGAGGGCTTGTATGAAGGGCCAGCGAAGGGGCAGACGAGGGAGTCAGTGAAGGGCCTACGCTGTGGTGGACGAGGGCGCCGGTTAAGCAGATCCGGTGCGGTGGACCATGATGGCGGTCAAGGAGATCTGGAGCGGTGGACAAGCCAGTCGCTGAAGCGGCTCCGGTGAAGTGGTGAGCTGGCAGTTGGGGGTTCCAAGGTGCGGAAGGTAGATCCGGCGGGGTGTGAGGTCCATCGCTGCGGCGGAGGACTAGATTCGGCGGCTTGCCGTGGTTGGGGGGGGGGTCGGGGAGGGGAAGGGGAGGGGCTCTGGGGAAGAATGTTGGGGGCAAAGAGGGGAAAACAATGGAGTTACCAAAGCAGCCCTTTTCCGTTCATGTGGTAGGGGTAAAACGGGAATATCGCAGGGCTAAACTTTCGGGCGCGTGATATTTCGATGTGAGCGGGAAGTTTGAAAGCTTTTGTCACCTAAAATTATAAGTATTCTGCTCTCGTACGGCCGACTATGATATCATGGCCGACAATTTGTTTGTTTTGCACGCAAAAAATGTGCAAGTTCTGAAAATCAATGTCTCCAACTCGAAACTTAGATTGTCCATTCAATTCAAATATGGATCATTCAGCTACTACAAGAAAATACCATCATACGGTCCAATTCAAATGAAATTCCAAATGTGTTTATCCTAAATATGATGACAAAAGCAAAAATGTGTATGTGTATGAATAAAGTGGATGATTATAAAGTTTGAACATGCCCGTATGTGTATATCTCTAGGTTTGATATATGAATTTGAAATCACGAAATCCCGGCTAAAAAAATGTACCTCCGTTTAAATGAATTACAAAAGCTAATGATGGAGTCGAATTCCAAAATTCCAATCTTAGGTTTGTAATTCTGGTACATCAAGGTATATCACGCATGTTCAAAAGTATCGTTATCTCATAGTACAAACTGTGAAACAAATTGATCTACCATGAGTGCACAATATCTCAATTACGCTAAAGTCCCTCAAATATAGACACCTCACTCTTTATCTGAAGTCAACCCCCACCCCCCCCCCCACACACAGAGAGAAGTCGTTCTCTCCCCCAAACACCAACACACGAGCACATTAACACACCTCTCTCTTGTAAAGTCCGGACCCCAACATAGGTCTCTATCACTTTGTCTCTCGGGCATGCACACATCTCTTCCCTCACTCTCTAGGTCTCCCGCTATCTCTCTTACCCAAGCACACACACTATGTAGAGTGTATATTTCCCATACACACAAAATGTCGCCCCAAACGTCTATCTCCCTAGTTATGTGGTTCTCGCGCACTCACCTCGCGCACTCACCTCACACACCACCCCCACTGCAAACAAGCACACTTTGTCTCCTTGTGCACCACTCTCCTCTTTCTATCTCTCCCACATGCGGACCCGCCCCAGCTCCTTCCCTCTATACATATATGTCGTGACTCTTTGCATAGCTCCCTAATGTATAATCGTTCTCGATTTCGCACATTGTTCTCTACACCATCTATTCTAGCTCTCTCATGAAGTCCCTATCACACACACGATGACTCGCTTCCCTTGCGTCTCCGTTCATAGGCCAATTTCGGACAACATCAACATTGTCTCCCTATCTATACGCCATTTATGGACACAAACGACCCCTCTCGCCCCCTCTCTTCCTCTCTCTCTCTCTCTCTCTCTCTGGCGCTGGCTCTCTCTTTCTCTCGCTCTCACACCCCTTTCCCCCACACACACTCGACGTATCTTCCAAATAGTCTGCTCCCCCCACCCGCACCCGTGCTATCTCGCTACTACACATGTCACACCATCCCCCCTTCCATTATACTAGGTTTACATCATCAGTGGTCTCTCTACTCCACATACACTCGCTCCCTCTCACACACAAACGCGTGCACAAACACACACAGACACGCACAAACACCCATTTACCTGGATCCTCATCTCTCCTCATGTCTGCATGTGTATCTCACACACTCACTCTCTAATTATGTATATGTGTCTCCACGTTACACAACACAAAGCCCCATGTACATGTCTCTCTCTATCCTCCACACACATAGACACAAAGAATCTGTTATCATTGCCTCAGTCTCTAACATATCACACACGCACACACACACACACACACACACACTCTCTCTCTCTCTCGCAAACACGCTCAACAAGGGTTTCCCCATGAATAACTTACCGTCTATTCATGAATAGTTGTGGCAGTACGACGAACACGAGACGTGAAAAAAATAAATCTACACATGCTTAGACCACCTAGTATGACTACTAGGACTAGAGCAAGCCAAAAAGCGCGCCGCCGTCACCCCCTCCTTGTCGACGACGGGAAAATCTTTGTTTTACACAGTCGAGAAGTCATTGTGCTAAGGGCCCACATGCCGAGGCGTTGAATAGAATGTAGATGCTAGTTTACGGAAGCAAGTATCAATAATACGTTTGTATCTCCATACTTATATTTCTTCTCTTATAAAAAACCGAGTTGGTGATGATGGTACGTGTGCCATCTTGCAATATAGACCGTCCGATCTATATCTGACGGATGGAAATTAAACTAAAAGATACCCGCACCCCTCTCCACATTTGCAGACAAGGCCTTCCCTCGTTCATCCTTATCTCCAAAAAACCTCATTGTTGAGCAATTAAGAAAGGAAGCCTCTCGAACAAACTGGCCTGGTGGCCGCTGCCGGCGTCGTCAATCCCCATGCCTCCGCTTAGTTCGACCACCAACCACCACCACACCCCACTCCTCTTCATCTTATCTCATATTTCTCGAGATATCATTAGTTTTTACACATGGGATTACTCCCGCAAGGGTCAATCACAACAAGTGTTTTATAAAAAATGCATCTTGATGTTCCGTGCAATGCACGGATCTTGCTAGTACTCCTACACAAGACTAAGTTGGTGATGCTGGTGTGTCTGCCATCCGTCGTTTCTGACCATTAGATCTACATCTAATGATTGTGAGGTAAGTTGTTGCCTTTTCTCACCAACATGCCACTTGTCTACCAATTTGCAGAAAAACTCATAATTAGTATCTTAAAACCAACCACATCCCTCCCTGACCTCACCAAAACAGCCCAAGGAATATATTCTAATTGAAACATAATATATCTCTAGTGACATATGTATATCAAAATTAGAGTGTTTTGTACCAAGTTTGTGAATAAGTATTATTCTAATTATGATTCGTTGCAACGGACATGAACATTGCTAGTATTTCCAACCATGCATTTCTTTTCCTAGTATTCCATAGTTTCGAGTTTTCCATCAAGATATTAGTCATTCATGGTTGATATTTACTTTCAATCATGTACACATATGCTCTATGTAACTAGCCTTGCTTATTGGCTTACAAAGCTTAACTTTCACTCCTACTTACAATATGTAGAGTATTTAACAAAAAGCTACCACTTTCAACCAGCCCTAGGAGGAATCTATTGTACAAAAAATAGCAAAAACATACCCAAAATTTCTTAATCCACGGCAAAAACTACCTAGTACTCCTACCGATTAGGTTCGTTTAAACCCATTTATGACAGGGTTGGCCCACATGTCCGTGCTGACGAGGCAGCTTAAACCAACACATTTTGTTTGACCATTGACACGAGGGACCCACATTTGACCTTCTATCCTGTTATTCCCCCTCAAATCATTATTTTTCATGAACATTACTTCAAACAGTACTGATGCGTGTTCGTCGGTGGCGCCGGTGATGAGCGAGTTGGCCGCCGCTCCGCTGGACGGGCCGGACGCCGCGCTGGCCTCCGCACGGGTTGGCAGGCTGGCCCGAGCATGACTCACGAGCGAGCAAGCCGCCGCGCTGGCCTTCGCTCGAGCCATATGGCTGGCCTTAGCACGGCGCGCACGAGCAAGCCGCCGCGCTGCCTTGCCAATCTAGCTAGCAAACCTTGCATACAAGCAGCTGGACGGAGCTATCTTGGCTAGCTAGCGGCCGCGAGCGCCGGACGGAGCTCGCATCCGGGCTGCCACAACATGGGCTCCGCACCACCGGCGGTTTTGACCTCGCCTTCTGCCGGCGGCGGTAGCTGCGTCCCATGGCCGAGGATGACTAGGTGGACGGGCCGGAGGTAGGAGGTCACTCGAGGATTTTTGTTGGTAAGAGCATGTACAATGGTTGATAAGGTATTATTATCTTAAGTTTTCCACATATGCAAGTGGTAGTAGCTTCTTGGCATTTTAGTGGTTTCTTGCATTATTAGAGCAAGTACAATAGAGCTGAGTCAGCGGGCTATAAGAAATAAACTACTACTACATGTTGGCTATAAGATGGGCTGTAGATGACATGGCACTGGCTTATAGCCAGCAGCTGACTATACTATTAACCATGCTCTTAGGGGTTTCTTGTAAAGAACAATGTACGTACTACTAGCGACAAAAGGCGATTCTGGTTGCGTTGTACTCCAACGAGTACTACTAGTGGTCGCGGGAGTGTATACCTCGTTTTGTGGGTTCGATCCCGGCCGAACGCATGGCGGCCTTTAAAAAAAATAGTACTATTACACTTCACTGCGAGCCAATATTTTACACGGATAGTTTGAGTTTTGAAGTCAAACGGACGTGCGGCCCCACAATTTGGGTGCACTGGACAGCCTAGCCACATGAACGGGTTTTCCTTCCCAGCATCCCGTGGCTCGCGTGCTCGCCCTAGCCGCACCTCGCTTGCAGCTTCCAGCTAGTAGCATATTTAAACTAGCGCCTCCCAATTAAGCCCGAGGAGCCGGAAAAGCCTGGCGGGGCATTGGGAACTGTGCAATATGGCTCTGTATGTAAAGTGCTCTACTACTACTCTGTAGCTTGTGGCGTTGCATGCATGGACTTCACTCCATTATTGACTCTACTATAAAAGAAATTCCTCTTGCCGTGTTTTTTTTTGAAACGGAGGCAAAAGCTTTGCTTCATCTCATTCTTAAAGAAGGAACTACTAACAAAGTTCGACGAGATCCATTACACCTCCACAAATGGAAGCGAAAAGCCTAGTCTCGCTGTATCAAATAACTCAAATGTTCTGCCCCCGCAGTAACCGTCGCTGATAAACAGGCTGCTAGTGTGTGCGTGAGAGGAGCGGCTGAGTAGGCCAGCTACATGAGAGGAGCGGCTGAATAGAGCACCGAGAGTACCCACTAGGCCACTACGCAGGTGTACTTCCCCTGCATTGATAGTACAACGATGGTTCTAGAGAACAATAGTACCCTCCACTTCCAACTGTAGCTCCTTGGCCCTGAGATTCAAGAGTTCAAAACTGGTGCACTATACTAGACTAGACTAGAAGTACAGTACATCGCACTACTAGTTGAGAAAAGTAGTGCTAGTACTGCTACAGTACAAGTACGTACTCCTCCATCACATAATGTAAGATGTTTTTTGACACTAGTTGGCGTGTACAAAAAATGGCAAAAACATATCCAAAATTTCTTAATCCATGCCAAAAACTACTACCTAGTGCCAAAAATTTCTTACTAGTGCTATTATTTACAGTATAATGCAATCCCATAACATTCCATAATCCCTTTCTTTCAAAAAAATCACTTCTGGAGAGAAGATTGCTATCTCCACACGAGCTTCTCATAGGCCAGCGCCACCGCATGCAGTCATGTGAGAGAGAGGGAGACATCCATGCAGCATGCAGAGAGAGGAGAACGCGGGCGGACGGCCAATGGGCTGCATGGGGCATTTATAGCTGCTAACTCCTCCCATCCATGCGCCAGGGGTATTTCCATCCAGAAAGCATGCAGCGAGCCCCTGCCTTGGTATCCAGGTCTGTTCTTATGCACAGAGTAAAAAGAATCAGAGGGAGTACTAGTAGTAAATAATAGCCCCACCCCTTTGCTGAGGAACGATCTACAGTTGGAAGGGACGAGGCCCTGCGGTTACTACGCTCTTATCTCCTCCTCGCCAGTTCCCCTTCCCCCGAAGAGAAGGCAGTTCGTCGCTGCTCGCATGGATTCGCCAGGCGGTTCTCCTCCTCGTCGGGGCTGGGAGACCTTGGACGACGATCCTGTGGGAGAAATCGCACGCCGCTCCGACGTCCTCACCGCCGCAAGACTCGGTGCTTCCTGCACCAAATTTTTCAAGATGCTGCTTAAACAGGCCATGCTTGTTGGTCTTCCATGCATCCTCGAGGAGAAGGTTCTTCTATGGGACAATCCTTCGAACAGTCCACCGCTCCCTGGCCATGGTTGCACGTTGAATCCGCTAGAGTTGCCGATGTTGAGAGGTAGTCGGATTTTGTCCGATGAGCAGGTCAGTAATGGAGTTTGATCATGTAGTACATAGTTATTCCATTTCCATCCCGTAATTCCTCTGCTGCCCACTGTCTTATATATAGGTCTGGGTCGGTGCCAACGAAGATTGGCTTGCATACCTCCGGCCGGATACCACCATCATTTTGCACAACATCCACAGCAGTGCGGCCGTTCCGGTAGACCCCTTCTCCCCCATTGGGATCGGCCTTCCGGACCGGCTGGGCAAGAATACGTATGATGATGCCTACATGAGATTGAAGAAGATAGCAATTGCGGACCCGCCGACAAAGCGACGTGGCTACGACGATTACTATCTCATCGCGGTGTTCGACATAAGGATTGCCATCAATGCAGGAGGCAATAACGGTAGAGGCTGGCGCATGTTGGCGGCGGCAGATTTGTACCCCTACACGTTCGAAGACGCCGTGCGCCATCTAGGCCACATCTTCGCGGTGACAAGTCACGGGACTTGTTTCAGCTGGTTGACATCCTACGGTACGGGAGATTACAAACGGAATGCACAAACCATCATTTTCATCCCTAACGGTACTCCATTATTTTGCAGGGACCAGTCATCCCCCGATCAAAATAAGATCGCCGATCCTGGATGTGCATTTGCATCCGCGATTCGGTCTAACCTGGAACCTTGTAGCTGACTTTGGCATATTGGGATCAACTATCTTAGCAGTCGTTACCCATGGTACCACTGATGTGCAACATGGTCACGTAATCTACCACGATCGGACCATCACCATCTACCCAGGTATTCCATTTTTAACCCTCTCGCCTTCTCTTTCATTGTTGTACTAGTAGTATACTTTGTAGTACTAGTAGGAGTACTTTTTTACCTTGGAGGACGCGTATAGCTAGCTAGGCCCTTGAAGACTTGAACCCACTAGCTGCCACCATTTTTGTTTTTCCATGTCTTACTATCTCATCCATGTAGCCAAGAGTGGCTATATATAATAAGCCGGTTATTTTACTTCCTCTATACCGGAGTAGTACTATTTGCTGCACAGTATTACTAACCGCCACATTTGAGCACAACATTATTATGCATGGACCTTGACTATGTACGTCACCATGTGTCCAGATCTGGGATGCCGCGTGTACCAGATGAACGGCGCCGAGTTCAACCCCCGTGATGCTACGTGGGTGCCGAGGAACACTCTTGGAGAGTACTCGCTTTTCATCGGGGACAACTACCCCATTGTGAAGCGGATGCCACCTGCCGTGCACGACACGGAAGGCCTGCCGTTCATGAAGCATGGTTGTGTCTTCAGTGCGCACCGCCGGATGAACGACATGCTGGGACACGCTATCCCTGATTTATGCTGCTTCAGCTTGGATGAGTCTCCATCGTGTGGAACCGGACTAGAAAGCTGCGGCAATGATTCCCGTTGCCCACCGCTATGGACCGTGCCATCCATGAAGAACACCTGGGACTGGAACCTGGAGGAGGACATGTAGCCCATCTATAACGTGTGTGTGGAGTACGGTAATTGTGGAAGGTAGCGCTGTGAATATATGTAGACTAGTCATGCACAAATTTATCACATGAGTTGGAGATGAACTTGTGTGGCATACTGGCATTTGTCCTTTAGAATTTATTACTAGTAAATGTGTTATGTGTACGTGCAACTTGTGTGGTTGTTGCACGGGCTCCAACACGCTCTTTGAGAAAAAAAAAGGTGGCACAACTTTGGATATACGTGACGTGGCGGCATCATACAGTAGCATCGTTCGCTATAGTTGTACTAGTACACTCCTACTAGGACGACAACTCCTATAAAACCTTGCGCTTGGCTCTTTGCCTCTTCGGGAGGTTCAACAGTTCGTACTCGTGAACCTTGCACTTGGCTCTTCGCCTCTTCGGAAGGTCCAACAATGATGATACTATAGTACAATATGCTTTTGGCAATCTGACACCGATTGAACTCCTGCACGTCCACCGCAAGGGCGAGGGTGAGGGAGAGGGAGAGGGCGCTGTAGTCAAAACCCTCTCCTCGTCCCGCGAACCACCGCGCACGTGGGCGATGGAGATGCGTAGTAAGCAAGCTTCTCCTCGTTCGGCGAGTTGACGGGACACATCAAAGCAGTACTAGTACTTGTAGTAGTAGTCCATACTGCGTCCTTTCCGATTAATATGGCTTAATTTGAAACGAGAAAAATACACTGGCAGTCAACGTATGTAATAGTACGCTCTTTACGGTCACTATATATAGTTTTGCGGCGATTATGCGATCACTAGCTCATCGTAGAGCACCGTATTGCACCCTACTGATCGGCCACATAGTCGACGTGGCACTTTGTTGACTGGTTAAATTGTCACCTGGTTTCTGGGTCCCACCTGTCAGTTGCAGAGCAAAGAAATCAGTTAAACAAAACTTTACGCAGGCGCGACACGAGTCCAACCCTTGCGCGCGAACCGCCCTGGCTATGTATGTGAGTGCATGCACGTGTCCTCCCTCGGTCTTCCAACAAAGAGTGTACTACATGATGTACATCTACACTTCCAATGTGTTTAGACTTTAATCTAAATCGATATTGATTGACTAATGCACCAACTTGTGCTGTAGGTATAGGCTACATGTCTATCCTTAATTACAGCATGCAACGACCTTCATTTAATCTCCTTATCTCAATGGTCGCATGCACACATAAGTCTGCTACTTTTGGGCGTTAATTATGCCCTGATCAATGTGTAAATCTCTAAATATACAGTCTTTCACGGACATAGGGAGTAGGTTGAGCACTTGAGTGTGAGCGTGTGTGTTGCGTCGTGTACTGTGTGCCGCATGGGTGCGTGAGTGTTGCGTGCGTCCATGTGTACGTGTGAGTATTGCATGTTGCATGCATGCATGCATGGGGCTTACTCCCTCCCATTGACATGTCCATTTGGCTATAGATTTCAACAAGTGACTAGGTACGGAGAAAAATGAGTGAAGTGAGCGTAGAGGCATAGGGATACTGTAGAAAGGAAGTCCTCGCGATCCATTTATTCCCCATCTCGGTCAGAGAGAACTATTCAACTAGTCTTCGCAGCGAAGTGACAATACACACTGCAGCAGATGGGACACGTAATTAATAAGCTGAACCAGCGTGTTGGTGTTACTAAATCAGTTGGTTATGTTTGGTAGTCTCAAGTCATTGAAAGCATGCACATCCCACATATCTTCTTGGTTGATATGCCATAAAACAAAAAACGAGAAGGGAGTTAATGTACGGTGCCTAAGTGTTTTGGGATTATTTGGTTTTCGTAAGGTGACTTACACACCTAGACGGTGGGAGTAGTAGAATTGAGATTGAATGCAGTTTCTTCCCCGTCTTCCACTCTTCTTCCTCCTCTCTTCTTCTTCCTCCTCTCTTCCCCATCGTCAGTCGCACACCATTTACCCCCGCTCACTGCTCGCCCGCCCGCGCCATCTTCCTTGGTAGCTCGCGCGTACCATATCCCCCCGTTCACTGCTCGGCCACACGAGGAGAAGCTTCTTCGCTCGCCCGCCCGAATCCACTTCCCCGCTGGCTCGCAGGCACCGAAAACCCCAATGGCAGAACCGACTGACACGCGAGCCGCGATTGGAATTCCCTCCCCGATGTTCTCTTGGAGCAGATCTGTAGTCGTATGGACCTACTCAGCATCGTCCGTCTGGCCGCATGCTCGGTGTCTTTGTACCATCTACTCGTCTGCAATCGGCCGGCTCTTTTCAAGACACCCTGCTTGCTGATGCCCGATCCTCGCAGGTGGCCCAGACACTGACTTGACGATCCTATGGAGGTTGCCGTGGTGCCCCTCGACATGCTACCACTACCCGTCCACCTGTCCTTCATGCGCGGCCACTACTGGGTGGGCATGAAGGCCAACTGGATCGTCCTCATCCACCACACCGGTAGTCCGTGGCGTCTCGTGGATATCTACACCCAACGAGAGATCACCCTTCCATCGTTGGATACCGTCGCCATCGAGCCTCGTGGCCCGCCGGACACTCCTGCCTACTACGCACGAGACGCGTCAAGCTTTTGGCTCGACCTCTGTTTGTAGAAAGTTGTAATCTGCAAAGTGCCCACACCATCAGAAGACTACATGGATTACAAGCTCATTGCCTTGTTCAACAAGGGATTAGTCTATCTGGAATCCAGTCGCCATACATGGTTATGGCTCATCATCAATCCCGTTGAGGAAACATTTCTGTCTGATGCTATAGTGCACGATGGCATCGTTTACGCGGTCGACGCACAGATTGGCTACCTATATTGGTGGAATCTATCGTCGTGTAATTGTTCTATCTCATCTCATCTTTACCTTATGAATATGACTGCCTGTTCATTTGTTACAAATTTAGAATGCATAGCATGTCTATAACCACATCATTGCTATATGTTCCTCTCATTTCCTAGATTTTTATGACCACACATGTTATTGTTAGAGTTGATATGAGAACAATTGGCATCTAATGATTGTTAGAATACATATTATGAGCATAACATCATGATTGCTATATGTTACTCTCGTTTACAAGATTTTTATAACAACGCATGTTATTGCTTAGAGTTGATATGAGAACAGTAGTAGTAAGTGCTATGGTAGAATATGAGTAGGCGTTGTCATAGCTGTTTTCCTCCCATTGTTACATGATGTTTGAACCATGACATATTGCTAGAATATGAAAGCCATTGGCTTATTTTTTTTAACTTGGGGTATGATTATGACCACGGCATTGCAATTCTCTGTCTATGATATGTGTCACTGTTATAATAATCTTAATTCCACACATACTCTGAACATGATTGTTTATTTTTGTCCTTTTGGTCTCCAATTTGAATTGTTGCAGCAGACGCAAATGCGCTGGCCTTCATGATTCCAGGACATGGAATCATACCAGCCGATGGGTGGTGGTTTATCGCTCGTTCACCTCACGGCGGTCATTTGATACTCATTCACATGTACCAAATTGACCAAACCATTACAACAAACCACATGTAGTACAATGCATGGGGCATTCCTGACATTGATGGCTATGGCTGCTTCGTGTTCAAGAAAGATCCTAGCTCCGTTGGGCCAGACGTATTCAACTGGAGGCGGGTTTACAGCCTCGGCAACCACTCCTTGTTCCTCGGGCTCAATTATCCGATCATCCAACCAATCATCGATCATATCACCGACGATGATTACTGTGCTATGCAACTTCCATTCGCGAGGGGGGGGGCTGTGTTTACACATCATACCATGGGTTTCATGAATCACCATATCCAGAGATTCGTCGACACAGCTTGTTGCCAGATAATCTTCAGTGTGTGAAAGGCATCAAGATTCCATGCAATGGATGGCTTTTGCAAACCCGACATGCGGCGATGTGGTTCATGCCAACAACAAATATGCACAACTTGATTCGTGCTGACTGAGCCATGTATTCTGCTGCTGTAGCACGACCCTCTTTTGTTGGATATTATGTACTGTTGTTAGTTTGAAGCACTCCTCTGGTTTGAAGGATAGATACCTTCCTGGGATCAAGTGCATCCTAACTCACCTGCATAGGATGTACTGATAATGATGATGGAGATGCTGTGCAAAAGCCATATATATATATATCAGTTAGGCTTCAAGTGCGTACTTGTTAGTTAAACCTATGTATAAATCGTGACACTAAATACGACTAGTAAGTAGTACAATAGCAATACTAGTATACGTCGGTCAAATTATTCATCATGTCCACACATTGAATTGACGTGACAACACGCTGCACGTGAGGTGACACAAGAATCCCAGCGGCGTGTTCGGGTATTCTGGACTTCATATTTGGAGTACCACATATCTGTAGAAATCTTTCATCATTCACTTAAAACAGTCGATTGATCATACATTGAGTACCATATAACTGGAATTACCGATGCAAGTCGAAGAAGGATTGGCCCGTGCTGCCGGCTGGCGTCAAGTTCGATCCCACGGATCAGGAGCTGATCGAGCACCTTGAGGCCAAAGTGAGTGCTAACAGCGCGAGATTTCAGTCTCTCATCGATTTGTTCATACCAACCATCGACAGTGAGCACGACATATGTTACACCCAACCTGAGAAACTTCGAGGTAAGACACCAATCGGCCGTCTACTTGCACAAACATATTCCTTTGTTTATAGCTCTATTTTTCTTTTTAGATGCAGACCTGGTGAAGCAATTACAATCTGACAGTTAATAAAAAGTGAAACAAGTGACTGCAACATGCCAAAGATTTTATGAAAATGCCAACTAGGTACACTAGAACCTGTATTCCACAATACTGCAGGTATCACACTGAGTGGCCTAAGGAAGCATTTCTTCCAGCGCAATTCCAGGGCGTTCAAAAGGGGCGCGTGGACGCGTCGCAAGATACAGTCGGAGTGCGGCATGCACGCGATGTGGCACAAGACCGGCAATACCTTGACGGTGATGGTCAACGACCGGCAAACGGGCAACAAAAAAGGTTCTGGTGCTGCACACCAACAAGAACTTCGACCAGCAGAGGACCAACTGGGTGATGCACCAGTACCACCTCGGGGACCTGGAGCAAGAGAAGGAGCGGGAGCTGGTCCTTTGCAAGATTTTCTACCAGACGAACACTAGGGCCAGGAGTAAAAATATTATAAGTTAGTTTGGTATTGGTAGTTGTACTACCTTGTCGTCCGCAAGTTGGTATTGTTGTTAACGATCTTTTGGTATGAACTTGCATTTGCTTCCAAACATCATGCCGAGGGTCGACGTGGATATAAAGCTGAATCATTTGTTTCGAAACAAATTTTCAGGCACCTGATTTTTATTTGATGGGTAGCATAAGCACCCGCCGTTCAAATTCCCAGTTCTCCGATTTTTTCGAAACAAGTGCATGCACTTATTATCACGATAATAAAACAATATCCGTGCTGCCTCCCAGTTATCAGTCTGTACATGCAGAATTCTCTTGTTTATTGAGCACGCATATTGTTTTTTCAGGTCAAGCAAGTTTCAACTGGGCTGTAGATTGCCCAGGGTTGTTTTGTTTTTAACAGGCCCGGCCCATGACGACAACGGGGCACAAAGATCCAACAGGTATCTACTGGCCTCTGGCCCGCCAGCGTTAGTTATATTTTGTCTTACAACATTCGCAGGCAGTTTTTTTTACTGAATCAAACACACAGCCCAGTTCTATTTTCCTCTTGAAACGCTTGTCCTACATCCGTTTTCTAATCTCTACCTATAGTTTTACTAGTTCATATACACGTATCATTATATTGAAAACACATAAAATTACCTTTTCATATTTACATCCTTATTTTTGTTATTTTCCCACCCAGCGCTGATTTTTTTACCACTGTTTTTCCCTTAAACCAACTAAATTGTCCCACATCTTACTTGCTTACAAAAACAAATCGATTTTTTTGGCAAATCAATAAGTTCTTAAAAAATGTTTATCATTTTGGGATTACAACAGTTCGGACTCCACCGAAATATGCAAAATAAGGTTGGACTTTTTGACCGTGGTCCTGGGCAGAAAATGGGCTGTAATAAATTACTTAAGAATTAGCAAATGGGCTGCAAATTATAAAAAATAGCAAATGGGCTTTATGTTGTCTGCCACAGATTTGGAGGCTGACTTGTGGGCCTACTAAGTTCATGCGTACACAAGGTTTCTCAAAAAAGAAACTTAGTCAACAATCGACTCTACGAGCGTTAGACCGTTAGATGTCAATCTAACGGCAATCGTACTTCTTCAGTCTCTGATCTTCCTGCCCCAGCCGCCCAAACCAGCGCCGTCGGAACCGCCTGCTCCCGCCTCCCGTGGCCGGCAGTGCTGCCGGGAAGGCCTCACGGCCCCATCGTACTCGCATCCCTGGCCTGTGTATCCCTCTACTCACCCACACCTCCTGTTATTTTCCGGCAACGACAGCCGAACCAGTCAACCCTCGTACTCTCCACCGCGTGGGCAGCCACTGCCATGTCTTCCCCGGCTCCGTGTCGTTCCCTTCGTAGGCCTCGCCGTCGTCCACCGCCCTGGTGCTCTTGGCGCGGCGTGGTCAACGATGTCCATCCAACAGCCGTACTGCTTCTTCAACCTCTGGTCTTCTTGCCCCAGCCGCCCAAATCAGCGCCGCTCGTGCCGCATGCTCTTAACTCCCGTGGCCGGCTGTGCTACCGCGGAGGCCTCACCGTCCCCATACTACTCCCACCGCTGGCCAGGCCATCCCTCCACTAACCCACTCCCCCTGTTATTCTGCGGCGACGGCAGCCTCACACCGCAGCCGAACCACTGAACCCTCGTACTCCTCTCCGCATGGGCATCCACTGCCGCGTCTTCCCCGGCTCTGCTTTGTCCCCTTCCTAGGCCTCGCCATCGTCCACCGCCGTGGTGCTCTCGGCGCGGCGTGGTCAATGTGGTCAACGACCGACTTCCATCGGAAGAGTACTGTACGTGGAGAGGCTGACAGCTGGGTCCACGGCAGCCGCAAGGAAGTGCCTCCTCATTACGCGCAAAATAATTATTCTTCCACCTGACAGCAGGGACCCACCGGACGGGCCACCAGTATTTCGCGGAAAAAACGTTTCCCCCCTGACTGCTGGGACCCGCCGGACGGGCCACCGTATTTCACAAAAAAATGTTTGCCCCTGACTGCTGGGACCCGCCACCGGACGGACCATAGTACTTCGCGAAAAAATGTTCCCCCGCTGTCAGCTCGGACCCACCGGAAGTGCCTCCTTATTACGCACAGAAAAATGAATACTCCCCCTGCTAGCTGGGACCCAACCTGGTGGGAGGCTAACTTGTGGGCCTACTACGTTGACGAGGATGGAGGGCTTTGTCAACTTAGTCAATATGAACGATTCTAGCTCCAGTGACCGTACGATGTCCATCCAACGGCCGTAGTGCTTCTTCAACCTCTGGTATTCTTGCTCCAGCCGCACAAAGCTGCGCCGGTCATGCCGCGTGCTCCTGCCTCTCGTGGCCGGCTGTGATGCCACGGAGGCCTCACCGCCCCCTACTACTCCCACCGCTGGCCCATGCTATCCCTCTACTCACCCACACCCCCTGTTATTCTGCGGCGACGGCAGCCTCACGCCACAGCCGAACCAGTGAACCCTCGTACTCCTCTCCGCGTGGGCATCCACTGCCGCGTCTTCCCCGGCTCCGCGTCGTCCCCTTCCTAGGCCTCGCCGTCGTCCACCGCCTTGGTGCTCTCGGCATGGTGTGGTCAATGTGGTCAACGACCGACTTCCATCGGAAGAGTACTGTAAGTGGAGAGGCTGACAAGTGGGTCCACGACCACAGCCCAGTTTTTTGTGATTTGCCAAGTAAGTCGCTTTGTCAGGCCTGTTGGGCTACAAATCTTTCAAGAGGAGGAGAGCTTCATTCGGCTGGACGAGAAAATGGCCCATCAGTAATGAGAAATGGGTTGTACATATTTAAAACACATCAAACCAGCAATTAGTTTAAAATATCTTTTTTTTATTCCGAGATTTTAAATTACATTAATTTTTATGCATGGAGAATTTGTTGGATTTTATATTGATATATATTTATTTTTAAAATCAGTTTGAATGTGAGTTGAAATTTCGGGATTAAAAACAGTTCAGACCGCACCGAAATATGCAAAATTTCGTTAATTTTTAACCGTGGCCACAATATGGGTTGTAATGCTAACAAAAAGAATATGGGCTCCAAAAAAAACCTTAAGAATTAGCAAATGGGTTGTAAATTATTAGAAATAATGGTAGATGGGTTGTATGCTGTTTTCCACAGATTTGAGGCTTTCCTACAAAAAAGGTTGACACACAAGCACTGACTGTTGGATGTCCATCCAACGACCGTCGTGCTTCTTCAATATCTGCTCTTCCCGCTCCACCCGCTCAAACAAGCGCCGGCGGGACTGCCTGCTCCCTCCTCCTCGCGGCCGGCTGTGCTGCCGTGTAGGCCTCACCGCCCGACCGTACTCCCATCGCTGGCCTAGCCATCCCTCTACTCACCCACACCTTCTGTTATTCTCCGGCGACGGGAGATGAACCAGTAAACCCTCATACAGTCGTACTCCCCTCCGCGTGGGAAACAACTGCCGAGTCTTCCCTGCCTCCGTGTCGTCCCCTTCCTAGGCCTCGTCGTCGTCCACCGCCCTGGTGCTCTCGGCGCGGCGTGGTCAATGTGGTCAACGACCGACATCCATCTGAAGTGGACTGTACGTGGAGAGGCCGACAACTGGGTCCATGGCCGCACGCAAGGAAATGCCTCCTTATTACGCGCAAAACAATGATTCCTCCCATGACATCAGGGACCCACCGAAAGGGCCTTTGTATTTCGCAAAAAAACATTACCGCCGCTAACAGCTCGGACCCACCAGCTATATCTTCGCACACAAGGAAGTGCCTCCTTATTACGCTAAAAAAATGAATACCCCCCTGCTAGCTGGGACCCACCTTGGTGGGAGGCTGACTTGTGGGCCTACTAAGTTGACGGGGACGGAGGGCTTTGTTAACTTAGTCAATATGCATGATTCTAGCTCCAGTGACCGTACGATGTCCATCCAACGGCCGTAGTGCTTCTTCAACCTCTGGTATTCTTGCTCCAGCCGCCCAAACCAGCGCCGGTCATGCCTCGTGCTCCTGCCTCCCGTGGCCGGCTGCGACGCGTCGGAGGCCTCACCGCCCCCTACTACTCCCACCGCTGGCCAGGCCATCCCTTTACTCACCCACACCCCCTGTAATTCTGCGGCGACGGCAGCCTCATACCGCAGCGAACCAGTGAACCCTCGTACTCCTCTACGCATGAGCATCCACTGCCGCCTCTTCCCCGGCTCCGCGTCGTCCCCTTCCTAGGCCTCGCCATCGTCCACCGCCGTGGTGCTCTCGGCGCGGCGTGGTCAACGTGGTCAAGGAACGGCTTCCATTGGATGTGGACTGTACGTGGAGAGGTTGACAGCTGGGTCCACGACCGCAGCAAGGAAGTGCCTCCTTATTACGTGCAAAATAATTATTCCTCCACCTGACAGCGGGACCCACCGGACGGGCCACCGTATTTCATGAAAAAAACGTTTCCCCCTGACTGCTGGGACCCACCAGCTACATCTTCGCACGCAAGGAAGTGTCTGACAGTCGGGACCCACCTGGTCGAAGCATACGCAGCGTTGTCATTCTTGTCGCGAACGTGTACATACATATATACTGGTCGATGTAGAGGCGCGCACGTGTCGTAGTAGAGGCGCGCACGTAGCATGTACACGTACGTACAGTGGCCAGGGTGAAAGAAAGAAAATACAGCCACGTATATGTACATACGGGCGGGGTCTCGAACGCCTACTCGCGCATACGTACGGCCAGGGCTCGTGTACATGGCTGGGTCGGAACGGAGAAATAGCGTCGTCGTTGTGTTCATGGGGAGGAAACGGAATGCGTCGTGTTCATGGGGAGGCAACGGAATGCGCCGTGTTCATCGGGAGGGCTTGGACGGAACAGGCGATGGAAACGAGGCCTGGCGTACCGCAGAATGGAGGAAACGGCCTTGTGTTCGACCGGCCACATTCGAAACGGGATCCTGTTTATCGGGAGGGGTCTGGCGTACAGAAAACGGAGGAAACGGACCTCCTACGGTCGAAACGGGGGTCCTGTTGATCGGGAGGGGTGTGGCGTACCGCAAAACGGACAAAACGGACTTGTGTTGGAGCGCTACGGTCGAAACGGGGGTCCTGTTGATTGGGAGGGGTGTGCTGTACCGCAAAACGGGACTCCACGGGATACTGTTCATCTCCACCGTCGACCCCCTCCAGCCTGCATGAGCTACTGTTCATCCACCGTCGACCTCCTCCAGCCTCCACCTGCGACTGTTCATCCACAGGCTCCTGTTCATCCAGCCTCCACTGCGCGCTACTCCACCGGCTACTGTTCAACCAGCCCTCTCCACGGGCTCCTGTTCAACCACCCCTCCATGGGCTACTGTTCATCCTGCCCTCCACCGTCTACTGTTCATCCGGCCCTCCACGGGGTGGTCCTGTTCATCCAGCCCTCCACGGGGTCCTGTTCATCCAGCCCCAACCGGCTCGATCGATCGGGGTCCTGTTCATCCAGAGGCAACACCACGGTGTCCTGTTCATCCACCCCCACCGGGAACTGTTCATCCAAACCCCCCCGCAATGCTCACTGTTCATCCAGAGGCAGCATCGATCGGCTTCAGTTAGCAACAGTAGCGAAGGAATCGCTCGATCGGGTTTAGTTAACAGCCATCGATCGATCGCTCGGGTTCAGTAACGCGTAGCCTGCAGTGCAATCGCTCGGGTTTAGTTAGAGCCCAACGCCTCGCTCGGGTTCAGTTAGAGCCAACGCCTCGCACACACGCGCGTACGTGTATGAGAGAAACGTGCATCGCTCGGCCCCCGACCTCCCACCGTAACCTGGAACTCCCCGAAATTTTCCTCCCCCTCGCTTCTACCACAGTTTTTTCCGTCATGGACGGCCCAAAGAATGTCATGCAGCTGCGTCTCCGGCCCGCCCAGGACGAAAAGCCCATTTTCTGTCATGATTTTTTGTCATAGAAGTAGGAGCCCACCACATCTATGATGATACCGGGTTTTGTCACAATTATCGTCATAGAAGTGTCATATGTATGACAGAAAAAAATTTCGTTCGGCCCAAAATGTCACGGATGTGTCTTTTTTGTAGTGACAAGTCACGCGCTATCGAGAATAATGGCGAAAAATGAAAGGGACTCACCAAGACCGAAGGCGCATACCTTCCGGCCATTTCATCGAACACCTCGCTCACGGGGGGAGCGGCATCGTTGAACGGCATCGCCAGAGCACCTCCTTGCGGCGGGATGGAGCGAGAGGTTGAAGAAGATGGCTTCTTTAAAGCCGGAACCTTCCTCCGCTTTACGCCTGTGACCTTGCCGACCTTCTCCGCCGCCGGCCGGGATCGTGCTGCCGCGTTGGCGCCCGGAACGCGTGCCATCGCGGCAGGGGCGGCCGGATTCCCGCCCTGCACGACCACGTTGCCCTGCCACTTGCGGGCAGGCGCAGCGTGGGCTTGGGCGATGACGGCGAGGCCAACATGGCCGGTGATGAGATCTGCCCGAGCGGAAGGGGCGTGCTCGACCTCGACGGTGATGGGGGACATAGGGGGTCGTCCATGGCGGCGACGGACGACCGGGGAGAAGCAGCCGGAGCTTGCGGAGTGGGGGCAATGGTGGCGGAGGGTGCAGGGAGCGGGAAGGGCCGCGTGAAAATGTCCCTCCTGCCAAATCTCGCGCAGGATAGGGGTTGAGCTCGGGTCGGCCTCCCAGCCCGTGAAGATAGAGGTTGGGGGAGAAGATTTGCCGCGCCTCGCAAAAATATTTGCGGGCCGGGGCGGGATGCGGGGTCTGCTTGTGCAGATTTTTTGGCCCCGACCTACAATTTGGCGGTTATTTTGCGGGCCGGGGAGTTTTGCAGGGTCTGCTAGAGTTGCTCTAAGAACCCTAAGAAACACCTTCCCTACCTATGTGAGTTTAATGATATTGAAATCTTATCTTCTCATGAAAAAGGTGTTTACAGTTACTATGATATCGAACAAATTGAAGAATTTGTTGCTTTTAAGGGTGCTTATGAAGTTGCTTCTTTGATTTAAAAGTATGATATTACTCTCTACAAATCTATTTTTTTTGACATACTTAGATATTGCTATGAAAACTACGCTCACAATGCCTATGTTAAGGAATTTATTGAGAGAATGAGCGTTGCTTTGGAAGAGAATACTGATATGCATGAATCTATAGATAATTATGATTCCGATGATTTGATTGAAATATCCCTTGATGAACATGATGCTTGCTATTCTTATGGCCATGATGCAAATATTTGTGGAGATGAATTTGCTATAGTTCCTTATGTTAAACATGAGATTGTTGCTATTGCACCCATACTTGATAGTTCCTTGAATCAAAAGCATGATTGCAATGATGTTATTATAAATTCTAATAATGTCAATTGTGCTAATAATATGCAAAACCCCAAGCTTGGGGATGCTAGTTTTGCTATGTCCGCTGCTTATTGTTGAAAGATCGTGGATGTCGCCTAGAGGGGGGGTGAATAGGCATTTTAAAATAATTACGGTTTAGGCTTGAACAAATGAGGAATAAACCTAGTGGTTAATTTTTCAAGCACAAAACCTACAACAACTAGGCTCACCTATGTGCACCAACAACTTATGCTAAGCAAGATAAACAACTAAGTGATAGCAAGATATATGACAAGAAACAATATGGCTATCACAAAGTAAAGTGCATAAGTAAAGGGCTCGCGTAAGAGAAAACCAAGGCACGCGGAGACGACGATGTATCCCGAAGTTCACACCCTTGCAGATGCTAATCTCCGTTTGGAGCGGTGTGGGGGCACAATGCTCCCCAAGAAGCCACTAGGGCCACCGTAATCTCCTCACGCCCTCGCACAATGCAAGATGTCGTGATTCCACTAAGGGACCCTTGAGGGCGGTCACCGAACCCGTACAAATGGCGACCCTTGGGGGCGGTCACCGAACCCGTACACTTTGGAAACCCTGGGGGGAGGTCACTGGTACCCGTCAAATTTCTCGGGGCGATCTCCACAACCTAATTGGAGACCCCGACGCTTGCCCGGAGCTTTACACCACAATGATTGAGCTCCGAACAACACCAACCGTCTAGGGCGCCAAGGCACCCAAGAGGAACAAGCTCTAGGGTACCAAGCACCCAAGAGTAATAAGCTTCTCAACTTTTAACTTCCACGTATCACCGTGGAGAAATCAAACCGATGCACCAAATGCAATGGCAAGGGCACACGGAGTGCCCAAGTCCTTCTCTCCGAAATCCCACCGAAGCAACAAATGCTAGGGAGGAAAATAAGAGGAAGAACGAAGAAGAGAACACGAAGAACTCGAAGATCTAGATCCAAGGGGTTCCACTCACATAGAGGAGAAAGTGATTGGTGGAAATGTGGATCTAGATCTCCTCTCTCCTTTTCCCTCAAAAACTAGCAAGAATCCATGGAGGGATTGAGAGTTAGCAAGCTCGAAGAAGGTCAACAATGGGGGGAGAACACGAGCTCAAAGGATAAGGTTCATTGGGGAAGAAGACCCCCTTATATAGGAGGGGAAAAATCCAACCGTTATGTGCTCAGCCCGCACACGAGTGGTACTACCGCTCAGGGGAGCGGTACTACCGCCCGGGCGGTAGAACACAGAGAGCGGAGCAAAACAGAGGGCGAGGCAGAGCAGTATGAGCGGCACTACCGCTGGAGCCAGCGGTACTACCGTTGGCCGCATCGGTACTGCCGCTTGGCCCAGCGGTACTACTGCTGGGACCGCGCACAACGCCTACAACGAGCACAGGGAGAAGGAACAGAGAGGAGGGCCATTGCACTACAAAAAAAGACACATCCGTGACATTTTGGGCCGAACAAAAAAATTTTCTGTCATACATATGACACTTCTATGACGATAATTGTGACAAAACCCGGTATCATCATAGATGTGGTGGGCTCCTACTTCTATGACAAAAAATCATGACATAAAATGGGCTTTTCGTCCTGGGCGGGCCGGAGACGCAACTGCATGACATTCTTTGAGCTGTCCATGATGGAAAAAACCGTGGTAGAAGCGAGGGCGAGGAAAATTTTGGCGAGTTCCCGGTTACGGTGGGAGGTCAGGGGCCGAGCGATGCGCGTTTCTCTCGTACACGTACGCGCGTGTGTGCGAGGCGTTGGCTCTAACTGAACCCGAGCGAGGCGTTGGGCTCTAACTGAACCCGAGCGATTGCACTGCACGCTACGCGTTACTGAACCCGAGCGATCGATCGATGGCTGTTAACTGAAACCGATCGAGCGATTCCTTCGCTACTGTTGCTAACTAAAGCCGATCGATGCTGCCTCTGGGATGAACAGTGAGCGTTGCAGGGGGGGTTGGATGAACAGTGAGCGGTGGCGTTGCCTCTGAATGAACAGGACCTCGTGGTGTGGTGGAGGGCTGGATGAACAGTAGATGGTGGAGGGGTGCCCGTGGAGGGATGGTTGAACAGGACCCCGTGGTGTGGAGGGCTGGATGAACAGTAGACGGTGGAGGGGTGCCCGTGGAGGGGTGGTTGAACAGTAGTCGGTGGAGTAGCGCGCGGTGGAGGCTGGATGAACAGGAGCCCGTGGAGGCTGGAGGAGGTCGACGGTAGCCCGTGGAGGCTGGAGGAGCTCGACGGTGGAGATGAACAGTATCCCGTGGAGTCCCGTTTTGCGGTACGCCACACCCCTCCCGATGAACAGGACCCCCGTTTCGACCGTAGCGCTCCAACACAAGTCCGTTTCGTCCGTTTTGCGGTACGCCACACCCCTCCTGATCAACAGGACCCCCGTTTCGACCGTAGGAGGTCCGTTTTGTCCGTTTTGCGGTACGCCACACCCCTCCCGATCAACAGGACCCCCGTTTTGACAGTAGGGGCCCGTTCCTCCGTTTTGCGGTACGCCAAACCTATCCCGATCAACAGGACCCCGTTCCGAACATAGGAGGTCCGTTTCCTCCGTTGTGCGGTACGCCAGGCCTCGTTTCCATTGCCTGTTCCGTCCAAGCCCTCCCGATGAACACGACCACGCTTTCCGTTCCGACCCAGCCGGTTGGCTCCCACACGTTCTGTTGCCTCCCGATGAACACGACACATTCTGTTGCCTCCCCATGAACACGATGCATTTTGTTGCCTCCCCATGAACACGACGACAACGCTGTTTCTCCGTTCCGACCCAGCCATGTACACGAGTCCTGGCCGTACGTATGCGCGAGTAGGCGTTCGAGACCCCGCCCATATGTACACATACGTGGCCGTATTTTATTTCTTGCACCCTGGCCCTTGTACGTACGTGTACATGCTACATGCACGCCTCTACTACGACACATACGCGCCTCTACTACGACACATGCGCGCCTCTACATCCACCGGTATATATGTACGTACACGTTCGCGACCAGAATGACAACGCTACGTATGCTTCGACAAGGTGGGTCCCGACTGTCAGACACTTCCTTGCCTATGAAGATGTAGCTGGTGGGTCCCAGCAGTCAGGGGCGCGAATCGTTTTTTTGCCCGAACGCACTTCCATGCATGCGAAGATGTAGCTAGTGGGTCCCAGCAGTCAGGGGCAAACGTTTTTTTTCGTGAAATACGGTGGCCCATCCGGTGGGTCCCCGCTGTCAGGTGGAGGAATAATTATTTTGCACGTAATAAGGATGCACTTCCTTGCTGTGGCCGTGGACCCAGCTGTTAGCCTCTCCATGTACAGTCCACGTCCGATGGAAGCCGTTCCTTGACCACGTTGACCACGCCGCGCCGAGAGCACCAGGGCAGTGGACGACGGCGAGGCCTAGCAAGGGGACGACGCGGAGCCGGGGAAGACGCGGCAGTGGATGCCCACGCGTAGAGGAGTACGAGGGTTCACTGGTTCGCTGCGGTGTGAGGCTGCCATCGCCGTAGAATAACAGGGAGTGTGGGTGAGTAGAGGGATGGCCTGGCTAGCGGTTGGAGTAGTAGGGGGCGGTGAGGCCTCCGCCGCGTCGCAGCCGGCCACGGGAGGCAGGAGCACGAGGCACGACCGGCACTGGTTTGGGCAGCTGGAGCAAGAAGACCAGAGGTTGAAGAAGCACTATGGCCGTTGGATGGACATCGTACGGTCACTGGAGCTAGAATCGTGCATATTGACTAAGTTGACAAAGCCCTCCGCCCCCGTCAACTTAGTAGGCCCACAAGCCAGCCTGCGACTATACTGGGTCCCAGCTAACAGGGGGAGTATTCATTTTTTTTGTGCATAATAAGGAGGCACTTCCTTGCGTGCGAAGATATAGCTGGTGGGTCCGAGCTGTCAGCGGCGGTAACATTTTTTTCGCGAAATACAGAGGCCCTTTCAGTGGGTCCCTGATCTCAGGTGGATGAATCATTATTTTGCGCGTAATAAGGAGGCATTTCCTTGCGTGCGGCCGTGGACCCAGCTGTCGGCCTCTCCACGTACAGTCCACTTTAGATGCATGTCGGTCGTTGACCACGTTGACTAGGCCGCGCCGAGAGCACCAGGGCGGTGGACGAGGCGAGGCCTAGGAAGGGAATGACACACAGGTAGGGAAGACTCGACAGTTGTTTCCCATGCGGAGGGGAGTACGACTGTACGAGGGTTTACTGGTTCGTCTGCCGTCGCCGGAGAATAACAACAGGTGTGGGTGAGTAGAGGGATGGCTAGGCCAGCGACGGGATTACGGTGGGGTGGTGAGGCCTACGCGGCAGCACAGCCGGCCGCGGGGAGGAGGGAGCAGGCAGTCCCGCCGGTGCTTGTTTAAGCGGCTGGAGCAGGAAGAGCAGCGATTGAAGAAGCACGACGGCCGTTTGATGGACATCCAACCATCACTGCTTGTGCGTCAACCTTTTTTTTAGGAAAGCCTCAAATCTGTGGAAAACATCATACAACCCATCTGCCATTATTTCTAATAATTTACAGCCCATTTGTTAATTCTTAAGGTTTTTTGAGCCCATATTCTTTTTGTTAGCATTACAGCCCATATTGTGGCCACGGTTAAAAAATTATATGAAATTTTGCATATTTCGGTGCAGTCCGAACTGTTTTTAAATCCATAATTTCGACTCACATTCAAACTGATTTTCAAAATAAATGTATATCAATATAAAATCCAACAAATTCTCCACGCATAAAAATTAATGTAATTTAAAATCTCGAAATGAAAAAAAGATATTTTAAACTAATTGCCGGTTTGATGTGTTCTAAAAATGTACAGCCCATTTCTCATTACTGATAGGCCATTTTCTCGGCCAGCTGAATGAGGCTCTCCTCGTCTTGAAAGATTTGCAGCCCAACAGGCCTGACAAAGCGACTTACTTGGCAAATCACAAAAAAAACTGGGCTATGGCCGTGGACCCAGCTGTCAGCCTCTCCACGTACAGTACTCTTCCGATCGAAGTCGGTCGTTGACCACATTGACCACACCATGCCGAGAGCACCAAGGCGGTGGACGACGGCGAGGCCTAGGAAGGCGACGACGCGGAGCCGGGGAAGACGCGGCAGTGGATGCCCACGCGGAGAGGAGTACGAGGGTTCACTGGTTCGACTGCGGCGTGAGGCTGCCGTCGCCGCAGAATAACAGGGGATGTGGGTGAGTAGAGGGATACCCTGGGCCAGCGGTGGGAGTAGTACGGGGCGGTGAGGCCTCCGCAGCATCACAGCCGGCCACGAGAGGCAGGAGCACGCAGCACGACCGCGCTGCTTTGGGCGGCTGGAGCAAGAAGACCAGAGGTTGAAGAAGCACTATGGCCGTTGGATGGACATCGTACGGTCAGTGGAGCTAGAATCGTTCATATTGACTAAGTTGACAAAGCCTTCCATCCTCGTCAACTTAGTAGGCCCACAAGTCAGCCACCCACTATGGTGGGTCCCAGCTAGCAGGGAGTATTCATTTTTTGGTGCGTAATAAGGAGTCACTTCCTTGCGTGCGAAGATATAGCTGGTGGGTCCGACCTGTCAGCGGGGGGAACATTTTTTTTGCGAAATACAGAAGCCCTTCCCACGTATAGTGCACGTACAATGCGTAATAAGGAGGAACTTTCCTTGCGTGCGACCATGGACCTCGTGGATCCCAGCCGTCAGGCTCTCCATGTACAGTCCTCTTCCGATGACTCTCGTATGTTGACCACGCCGCGCCGAGCGCACCGAGACGGTGGATGATGGCGAGGCCCCAGACTGGAATGACCCGGAGATGGGGAAGACGCGACAGTGGAGTTGCAGATGGAGAGGAGTGGGAAACTTGACTGGTTCGGGTGCGGGGTGGGCCTACACTCGGCAAAGAATAACATGAGGTGCGGAGTGGAGGGATGGCCTGGCCGTCGGCCGGGTAGCGTTTCGTTGAGGAGCACAAAACAACGCCGCTGGACGCTGAAGGCTGGAGCAGGCGGTTCCGGCAGCGCTGGGGGAAGAAGACGAGAGATTGAAAAAGAATGCCGGCCGTTGGATGTAAATCCAATGCCTTCTTAGGCTTCGACCTACTGGCCCACATGTCAGCCAGTCCATTTGTTTTTTAGTCCATTTGGTGGGCTGGGTGAAACAATGATGTAGCATCAATGCAGCCCGTTTAAATCCCATTTGTATTTTTCTTGAAATCCGCGGACTTGCTGGGCTGGGTGAAAATATCATGTTGGGCTAGACGGAGAAATGTTATAAAAACATAAAAACATGATTGCACGTCAGTAAAATCTTTGCATGCTTATGTACGCAATCACTAGGAGTTAACTTGCCAAGTTATATATAAACAATTATTATTATTATTTTGTAAGAACTTTCAACTTACGAAATAAAATATCATTTTAATTTGATGAGTTAATAGTATGTGGTGTATTATTATTATTTAGGCTAGACGTGGGACAGTTGAGTTGGTTCTAGGGGAAAGTACTGGGAGAAAACACAGTTTACATCGAAAAGAAAGTGGGAGAAAATTCAGAGACCAGCTGGGTCCACCTGAGGAGGGGAATATGTTGGGAGGAAGGAGATTCAAAGCACGACAACCGAGTGAACTAGTTTTTTTTTACGGACAAGTGAACAAGTTTACATACATAAGCAAATAGCCACTAAAAAAGCAATCAGATTAATGGGTTCTTAAATGAAATAGGCTAATGCATGAAACACTCAGATGATAAAGTTTCTTATAAACAGATAAAGTACAACATCTAGACCTTCCTGACACGCTTGATCATGACGCTGCGGCTGTCCGTGTACTCGTCGGTTATGAGAAGCAGACACGCCGTCATGTCCAAGATCTTCCTGTACATGTCGTAGCATGCGTATGCGTCCTTGGCCGCGTAGGTTATGTAGGCTAGATTCAGAGGTATCTCCCACGTGTTCAAGTCGTCTTCTTTCATGTTAGCGTATCAGGGGTCGATGATGGTCTCAGCGAGGTCAACCACGGAGTCCTTCTCCTGCCCGTTGCTGATGATCTTGTATTGCTTCTGGATGTCGACAAGCTTGTTGCACCAGATGGCCGAATCGTCGCGTTCTTCCTTCTCTCCACGATAGCAAAGGTGCAGTCGGCACTGCCGATGAAACGGGCGAATGCTCCAAAACCTGGTACAGCCATAGGACTGAGGCGAGGAAGAGCTTCACCGAGTCCGTATCGTTGGTGAACATCACATTCAACCTGGTGCAGCCATAGGACTGAACGGCGAACTCAAAGGGGAACTCCTTGCTGAAGTCCATATCCAGCAGGCTCACCCCTCGGATCGCCATTGGAGTCTCTTCGAGTGAACGAGTGTGTAGGCGGCGCCAGCAGTTCGTTTTTCAGCTCTTGGGGAACTGGATTCAACAGTAAGGTGAGTGTGTACAAGCGACAACAGTTACTACCCCTCCCTCGTCCGCTGCATGCCCGGCAAATCCAGCAGGAAATAGGGTCCGAAGTAGTCAAATGATTGAGATAGAGCATTTATTGTCAATCTAACCCTGCCATCCATACACCTCTTTGGTTTAGAGTTAGTTTAGGGTTAGAATCTAAGTCTAACCTCTAACCGAGTTAGAGTTCTCCTCGTCTCGGTTCATCGCCATCATACTTTCCCCATCCCTGTGTTTTCAGTATCCTGCGAATCAAAGAGGCCCTTTTTTGCGGGAAAAATCAAAGAGGCCCTTAGACTAGTTTCGGTCCGGTCATTTTTTATAAACGTGTTATGTCCAAAATTTAATGAACGTGCTCCGGTTTCCATGAAAATAATCCGGTTTCATGTAGTAATTCATTCATTTATTTATTCTTCTGCGGAGGGTTTGCATGTAATTCGTGAGGTCTGAAATGTAAAGTACCCCGGCATATGCTCCAAGTCATGCATGCACTACGACCCAGATGCTCTATGTCCCACATGTCGGCGAATGGGAGCACGTGGAAATAGCCTAGGAGTACATATAGGAGGATAAATGCGTGAAATAATATGTATTGTGAAGCGTAGCCGCGGTTCGAAAAGGAGACCTAAAGTGATGACAGCTATAGGTCGCACGCACCCAACTAGTGGTACTAGACATACGATTAATTTTTCCCTCAAAAAAAAGAGGCACGAGTGCTCAGTACTCCTATTCTATAAACACGAGTCCCATCTGACAACAGCGTCCGCGCTACAGCTAGCTCTCCTCCCTCGTTTCTCTCTTCTAATTCTAAACTCGGCCGACGCCCGGTGGGCGGGGTGGGTTTGCTCAACTGCGGCCCCACCTCACAGTGAAAACATTACGACTGGAATAAAAATGCCATATACTCCCTCCGTTCATAAATATAAGCCTTTTGAGATACTATTTCAAATGGAATACAACATACAGATGTATGTAGACATAGTTTAGAGTGTAGATTCACTCATTTTGCTTCGTATGTAGTAGTCACTTGCTGGAATCTTTAGAAAGACTTATATTTGGGAACGGAGGGAGTACTATACTAATAAAACATTAAGTCCACGAGGCGATGCAGTGCTGGTTACAGGAGGCAAGAAGAAGAGATGCATCCATCGACGACGTCCACCTCCTCGACTTAGGGCGCCGGCCCACCGAACAACGCCTAAGTAGCAGTGGCTTTCATGGCCAGGTCGACATGCTTCTGAACAATGGCGTCCAAAGATTCCAACCGCTGGAAGAAGACCAACGTCTTTCTGTCCTCGCTTGCCTTGTAGTGGCCTATGTAGACGATTTCCTCGTAGACGTGGATGTGCAGGTCGACGGTTTCTTGCATGGCAAGGCGCTGCGCGGCGAGCAAGGCCTCGAGGTGCACATTCTTCGTCGCGACCTCCGGCACCTGCAGGGCTACCAGGGCTTGAAAGAGTTTGTCACCATGGGGGCCGATGAGGGTGGCAGGCAATGAGGAGCCTGGGCGCGCGGGCTGGAGCAGTACGGCAAGGTCGTCCACGCGCTTCTTAACGGCGGTGACCTTGCGGATGGAGTTGACCATCATGTCGTCCATGCGAGAGGCGAAGCCGGCGTCGGCGAGGGCTACGATGCCTGCGGTCGCCAGAACCGTCTGGAAATGCTGCACGGTGCGGGGCCGCAGGCCGGCGCCTTGGATGATTTGGCACAGCCGACTGCCGCTCGCGTCCATCGCCTCCATAGGTGCTTGTGGCTTCTGGTCACTTGGTCTTGGATTGGAGTGAGCAGTGTTGCGCAGAGACTTGGGAGTAGATGGATTGGAGTGGTGGGGCGCCTTTATTATATGAGAGTCCAAACTCTGTTGCATTCACATCGTGCTGGCTCTATTCTGCTTCTCCAATTAATTCCCTCTGCATGTAATCGAGGATGCATCATTGACCGTTCAACGTCTCGGGAACCGCTACCCTCTCCCTCCTTGGCATTCAAGCACCTATGGACCCGGCGACGACGAGGTGCCTATGGTGACTTTGTAAATTTCCATATGATAGTGTTGTGCGTGTGTGTGTTCATAGGGGTGAGTGTATGCACGTGTATATGAGCGCTTGCGTCTGTACTGTGTAAAAAACCGTAAATGCGTGTCAAAAAGAGACTAGTCAGTATACTCAATATTGTGCACCTCGGAGAGGAAAACGATAGAACTAGTACGTATTTATTTACGGTGCAGATTCACTCATTTTCCTCCATATGTACTCCGTCTCGGTGTAGTCTAGTCACTTGTTGAAATCTCTAGAAGGGCAAATACTCCTTTCTGGTTTACAGGGCTATACTAGCAAGTAGTTGTACGTACTAGTACAATAGTGGGCTCACATAACAATTTTGTCTCATGCAAGAGCCTGGCTATATGCGTGCTCCAATGTTCGCAACCGCAACGTTCGGTTTGCTCTTGACTCTTTGCCTCTTCGAGAAGACGAACAATGATGTTACTACTACTGCTTCTACAGTGTCGAATCCACTGCTGCATGTCCGTCCACCGCGAGCGGGATGGATAGCTTGTTGTAGAAGTACTACTAAGCAAAAGCCTGTCCTCGTTTGCGAGCAACCGCGCGCATGGGTGAGGGAGAAGGCGTGTAGTAAAATCAAGCTTCTCCTTGTTGTACGAGTTGACGCGACACATCATAGCACTGGCCCCACATGCTTGCCTCTAAACTTGGCTGAAAGACCCACAGTGTACAATATATTTGCTGCAACCTCTAACATTTACCCACCACAAATTAAAATATATGTGGCCGTATGCATCGTTCTGATGCAGAGGCCGGGGAGTCCCCCCTTTTCGAAAAAAACAAATTAAAATATATATTCTTGTCTTGCCCAGATGAGCGTGCAAACTAGAATCACCAGGGTGTCAGGTAGGGCCAGAAGACTATTTTAATTTTTTTTAAAAACTTCGAGATGGCCACATAGCATGGAGCCGACCCCAATGATTTTAAGCTTACATGCACGGTACATGCTATCCTAGACTACTCTACACATGAAACTGCCACACGTGCGTCCGGGTTGTGCTTGGCTCTTCGCCTCTTCGGGAAGTCGAACAATGATGGAGTACTACTGCACTGGAGGAGTACTATAGTACACTTCTGGCCATCTGACACCGATTGAACTGCTGCATGTCCACCATGTGCGGGAGGGAGAGCGTGTAGCGAAAGCTTCTGCTAGTCTTGCCAGCCACCACACTCATGGGCGAGGGAGGGATGCTCCTGCCTTTGTGTGTATGACAGGTGGACCTGACAGGTGTGTGGCCAACCTGTCATACAGCCAAAGGCAGGTGCAGTTAAGTCCACGAGGGAGAGGATAATCAAACTTCTCGTTGATGTACGAGTTGACGTGACACATCAAAGCACTGCACTCGATATATTTCAATAATTTGCGTTTACCGATGCATTAATTACAACGCATGCATGCATGCCATGACTCTCCTTTTGGTACTTGCATGTGTTGATTTAATGCACCTTGAAGTAGTATAAAATATGTGACGGTAAAGCTTTGGAATACCCCAGCCCAAGTCGAGAGATGGTTGTGCATGAGGAGGGCGAGATCATGCAGATAGAACAGGACCCGACGATGGAGCTCTCTAAGGTGTCGATGGAGCTCACCGTGCTCCACTGCCCCTTGTGCCTCCGCCCCTTGACGCCTCCAGTGTATGAGGTTCGAATACACCTCGTCCGTTCGGCTGATTGAGCAACGTGCAAGTTTCTTGATTGATGTGTTGTTCGATTGATTTCTGTAGTGTAAGGGAGGGCACCTGGCCTGCGCGGACTGCCGCGTCGAGCGCCCCGGGAACCAGCAGCAGTGCCAGAAGTGCGAGCGAGGCGGTGGCTTCGACGTGCAGAACACGGCGGTGGACTCCGTCCTTTCGTCGGTGAGGGTGGAGTGCCCGCATGAAGGCTGTGGGCTCTATGTCACTTACCACAAGCTCGCCGATCACCAGAGCGTGTGTCCACTCGCGCCCTGCAAATGCCCCGTGCCCGTCTGCTGCTACGAAGGCCTGCCGCCGGCGCTCTACCACCACATCAGCACCGCGCATCCCATGCCCGTGCACAGGATCCAGTACGGCAAGGTCAAAGGGCTCTCCTCCCGATAAGCACGCGCAGGGATCTGATCGCACGCCTCTCGTACTCAAATAGCTACCCTGCACGGCGCCTCCTAGCTAATAAAAAATGGGGACTTGTGGCGGCACGTAAATGGTACTAGTAAGTAGAACGCCCACGGTTTCAATAATACTTGTGTTTCCGATTGTAATGTGGCATCACTTGTTCCAAAATGACTTTGTTGATTGTTAATGTGTGCACCTTCGCAAATCAGATTGCAAATTTACCACATCATGTTGGTGCCATGTCATGGCACCAAGCCAGGTTTCATTATTTTCATGCGGGTTTTGGATTTACAGGAATTAAAAAACTAAGTTTCTCAATGTTTCCAACCCAGCCACGACGCCCAGAATTTTGAATTTCATTCCCATTTCTTGCATGGAACCTAGAAATTTACCCAAGGACACACATGTGATTTTTCAACCAACTTTGGTGCACTGGAACATGTGCTTGTATTTCAAATTTGAATTATGCACACAAAGGTGACACGTTCCCTCCCAGAACCACGAGCCTTCTTGAGAGAAGCTCCGATTTGCAAGAAGCTTATACGAAAATTTGTTCCTATTCGGCCAATTTTTTACCACGGCATGGTACTACCATGACATGACACCATGCCAAGTTTCATGATTTTAAAACCAAGTTTCTCAATGTTCTCGACCGAGCCACGATGCCCAGATGTTTGAATTTTATTCTCATTTTTTGTATGGGACCTACTCCCTCCTTCCATCTATATAGGGCATAATGTGTTTTTCAAGACAGCCTTTGATTATTGACAAGATTAATAGCACATGAGATGTATACTATGAAAATTATATTATTGGAAGCTCCTTTGACATACAAATTTGAAGGTATGCTTTGTGTAAGTTGCATGTCATATATTATTGCTCTAACGTTTGGTCAAAGTTAGCCTCGGAAACGCATTAGGACCTATATAGATGGAAGGAGGGCGTAGATATTCACCCGAGGACACAAATGTGATTTTTCAACCAACTTTGGTGCACGGGAGCATGTGCTTGTAGTTCAAATTTGAATTATGCACATTAAATGACCAAAAACTCAATTAATGTGTAAATAAGGCCACGAAGCCGGAATAATTCCAAAATTTAACAGGGCACTCATGTAGTTCTATGTTGCCTTTGTAAATAAACTCAAGGGGGACAACATATATCGTTTCGCACTCAAAGGTGGCACGTTCCCTCTCAGAACCACGAGCCTTCTTGAGAGAAGCTTCGGTTTGCAAGAAGCTTATACCAAAATCTGTTCCTATTCGGCCAATTTTTTTTACCACAACATGGTAGTACCATGACATGACATCCATGCCAAGTTTCATGATTTTCAGACGTGTTTTGGATTTACAAGAATTTTAAAACCAAGTTTCTCAATGTTCTCGGCCGAGCCACGATGCCCAGATGTTTTAATTTTATTCTCATTTCTTGCATGGGACAGAGAAATTCACCCGAGGACACAAATGTAATTTTTCAACCAACTTTGGTGCACGAGAACATGTGCTTGTAGTTCAAATTTGACTTATGCATATTAAATGACCAGAAACTCAATCAATGTATAAAAAAAGACAAACGAACCCGGAATAATTCCAAAATTTAACAGGGCACTAATGTAGTTCTATGTTGCCTTTGTTAAGAAACTCAAGGGGGGCAGCGTATATCGTTTCACACTCAAAGGTGGCACGTTCCCTCTTAGAACCACGAGCTTCCAAATCGGCCCAATTTTTTACCACAACATGTTAGTGCCATGACATGACACCATGCCAAGTTTCATGATTTCCAGGCGAGTTTTGGATTTACATGAATTTAAAATCAAAGTTTCTCGATGTTCTCGGCCGAGTCATGACGCCCAGATGTTTGAATTTCATTCTCATTTCTTCCATGGGACCTAGAAATTCAACCAAGGACACACATGTGATTTTTCAACCCACTTTGGTGCACTGGAGCATGTGCATGCAATTCATATTTAGATTATGCACATTAAAAGTCCAGAAACTCAATTAATGTATAAAAATGCCAAATGAACCCGAAATAATTCTAAAATTTAACATGGCACTCATATAGTTCTATGTTGCCTCTGTAAATAAAATCAGGGGGGATGCAGCGTATATCATTTCGCACACAAAGGTGACACGTTCCCTCTCGGAACCACGAGGCTTGTTGAGAGAATCTCCAGTTTTGCAAGAGGCTTATACCAAAACTTGTCCCAATTCAGCCAAAAATTATACGTATGAAAACATGGTTTAGATTATCCCAAACATCTCGCTACCTAGACCAATAATGTACTATGATTTGAATTCAACATAAAATGGATACAAATATTTGAATTGGAGAGCGTATGGTACATGTAGTTCATAGTGAAATATGATTACTGCTGTCGGTGGGAACAACACCTATGGGATCACAAGAATCCCTAGTGTGGTTAGCGGGGCGCGGGGTCGTGAGAAGAGCGGATCAAACAAATAGCACACGGTTTGTTTATCCAGGTTCGGGCCGCAAGGATGCGTAAAACCCTACTCCTGCTTTGGTGGATTGTATATCTGTGTTCTTGAGCTAGCTATGGGGCGTGAGGAGCTCCAAAAAGCCGAATCCCTCCTCTGGTCGCCTCGGGCCTCCTTTTATAGAAAAAGGGGTTGCCACAGTGGCACACAGGAGGTGGAAAGGGTACAGTGATGCGAGGTTATCCCTCGCATTACATGACAAGGAGGTTTAGTCGGCGTGGGCCTGATGGTGGCCCTGCGGGTGTCCTCGGCAAGGGCCTTGCCAGGGCCCCGGCAAGGGTCTTGCCGAGGCACCTGCTGTCATCCCCGGCAAGGCGCTTGCCGGGGGCCTTGTGGTCTTCCTCGGCTGGGATCCCGCCAAGGGTTGTCGTCTCCTTAGTGCGTATCTGATCTTGAATGTCTTCACAAAGATCAGCATGCCGCCACGGGGATGTCTCCCGAATCCTTGCCCTTTGGGGGCAGTGGACTCAAGGGTGATTTGCTCCGTAGGCGCGGGACGAGTCGCCGCAGCAAGGGTCTTGCTGGGGCTGCTAGAACTGTCTCCCGGCAAGGATCTTGCCGGGGGAGTCCGCTTCATCCCCTTTGCTCTTCGTGGTCTTGGCCTTGGCGTCCTTCTAGTTCTCTTGAGCTTCGGTCTTACCCTGGCTCACCTCCCTTGCCTTTCTTGGTGTGGTGGTATCCGCGGCTCAGACTGCCCGTGCACAGTTATAGGGGTACAAAAAGTGTACCCCTCTTTTTGTACACCGACAGGAGCCCCCGGGCCTGGGCCACACATAAGCGCAACGCGTTGTTGGGCTAGGCCCAAAAACGGTGCGCAGGCAGGCGGGTCGGTTTTTGCCGCGGGAAGATTCTTCGCGCGTTGCGCTTCCCACGATTCCCGCGCGTGGCGCGGCGTGGGGAGGCGCATGTGATGTGGGCGGCATGTGTGGGGTTGGTTCTTGCAGGCATGCGTCACATCGTAGTAAAGGGGCGGTTCACGCCTTCCCCATAAACGGAGGGAGGCGTGGAGGCGCGGCCCATTTACTGAATGGGGCTGAGGCGCGGTCTTCAAGGCGTCCACTCCCCACGATCACGGGGTGGGGAGTGGTCGTCTCACCCATCCCCTCGGTTCTGCACGTCCGCCATGTGTCTCCCATGCGCCTGGGGTGGCAAACGGTGGAGGCGGGAAACCGGGCCGTCGCTGGTTGGGGCGGCGGGTCAGTCCTGGCTCCCTGCGCCTTCCGTATCTTGATTGGCCGAGTGGGGCGGCCGAGCCCCAACCCCGATCCTTTATAAAGAGCGGGAGGGGGGGATGGCATCCCACATTCTTTCATCTTCTTCTTCCTTCAGCTTCTGCTCCTCCCTTCCATCCGTCATGGAGAGAGGGAATCCCGGTCCTTCAACAGTGGCGGCGAGGGTTGCCGCTCGACAACGCGTCCCTCCTTCTCTTGCGCCTGCGGTGGCACAGCCAGCCGCGAGGGGAAGGGGGAGGGGCGAGGCCGTGGGCGAGGCCGGGGTGCTCGGGGAAGGGGAGGACGGGGCGGCGCGCTGGCCTCGCCTCCGCCAGCTGCTCCTCCTCCAATGGAGGGCCATGTTGGGGATGACCCTTGTGAGTTCTTCGTCAGGCTGCGCCGGCCGCCGCGCCGTCGCCTTCGTCTCCCGACTCCATTTGCGCGGGAGATGGAGCTGGATCCGCTGGAGTCGTTGCGGCTGCACATGAGGGGCTGCGGGATCAGTGGCACGCGGGTCCGCGTCGACTTCCCCGCCCCTCACATGATGTATTTTCATCGGGGATGGAAGACGTTTGCTCATATCCACCGCTTGACGGAGGGGCTCACTCTCCATTTTAAGCTGATGGAGGGTGGCCTTCTCTCCGTCAAGGTCTTCGGGCTCTTTGGGACCCGTGCAAGGTGTTGCGTGGAGAGCTCTTCTGATAGTGAAGACTCCTCCTCAGGCAGGAGTGACGAGGAGGACAGCGGGAGCAACGATGAGGGTAGTAGGCGGCATGATGACGAGTCCGACTAGGTGTCGGGTGCCGCTCCGTGCGGCACCGGTGACCCCATCATCCGTGTCGCCGGCTCCCTGAACTTCTCGGGGTCGTCTCCTTGGGCGGCTGGCGTTGGGAGGCTGCGGAAGAGGAAGAGGGCGGGCGGCAAGGCCGTCAAGTCAGAGTACGCGGGCACCGATGCCTTCGACGCGTGCTGACGTCCTGCCGCCTCATCTTCGAGCTCTGCTTCCGGCGCCGCCATCACCATCCAGCCTTTGGACGGCCACCAAGATGTTCTCTTGGTGTCTTCTGCCACCCGTAGCTTGCCTAGGCGCTCCTTTTGTCCTTTTCGCCTCCTTGACCTGCCTCCTGAGGAGAGCGACAAGAAAGGGATTACGGGCACCTTATCTCTTTTTAGTTTGTAAGCCTTCGGGCCTTTGTTGAATTTAAAACTTGTAATCTCATCGTTCATGTTTTTCATTCCCTATGGACTGTACCTGACTGGAATGTTTTTTTAATGAAAAAGGGATGCTTGCTGGGTCATTTGTTTGCGGGTGGAACCCACAACAAGGAATAAATCCTTGATATCTTCAAGATAAACATTTCCTTGCCCGGTAACAGGCCTTGCCGTCTCCCCACTTCGCTCGACCTTCCTCACGCCTTTGGCGGAGGCAGGGATGAGGCGGGTTCAGGCTCCTTGTTTCATCCTTTCGCTGCCGCGACTACGACCAAACTTGGCCCCAGGAACGAGCCCTAGGGCCTAGAGTTAGGGGAGCACGGTAGCTTAGGGGAAAACGAGGTTTCACATACCTTAGTCCATAATGGAATGCATGATAAGGGATGAAGAACTTATCTGAAGCTGCAGTCCCCGGCAACCCTGGTTCGCCGTGGGTGAATCTTCGCTCTTGCAACCCCCGGCAATACTGGCTTGCCGGGGGCTAGATGCTGGTCTGTTCCTCTTTTTTTTCTCCCCAAGTGGTTCGGCACGGATATCTGTGTGTCCTGTGAACCAAAGAAGACAAAAGAAAGACAAAGAGACGCACACTCGGCCTCTAAGCTAGGGGTTAGTCGCCGCTAAGCACTATCAATCCTAACCAAGGACGAGACTCGACCTAGCATGCATGCTATAACTTAGGGCGCCAGCGCTTCATTTATTTATGCTCAGGGTCTGCGCCTGGCTTTGTACAAAGGGTTACATGCGTCATCGGCAAGGCTCGTACAAAAGGTGGCTTGCCGGGGGGCCCGGCAAGCCACTCCTCACGGGTAAAACTTGCGAAGATGCTCAATGTTCCAGGAGTTACTCACCGGAATGGCATCTTCGGTCTCCAGGCGGACTGCGCCGGGCCTGGTGACTCGTATTACCCGATAAGGGCCTTCCCACTTTGGCGTCAACTTGTTGGAATTCTTGGCCGATTGAACACGCCGAAGAACAAGGTCGCCTTCCTCAAAGCTTCAGGCATGAACCTTGCGGCTATGGTAGCGGCGCAAGGCTTGCTGGTAGCGCGCTGCTCTCACAGCCGCCCGAAGACGATCTTCCTCAAGGAGCGTTGCGTCATCTTGCCGCAATTGCTCTTGCTCAAGCTCGTCATACGTGAGTACTCGAGGTGACCCGTATATGAGTTCCGTGGGGAGAACTGCTTCTTCCCCGTATACCAGGGCAAAGGGTGTCTGGCCGGTTGCTTGATTTGGTGTCGTTCTGATTCACCAAAGAACCGCCGGCAATTCATCAATCCAGCGCCTTCCACTCTTGTGCAGTCTGTCAAAGGTCTTTGTCCTCAGGCCTCACAGTACTTCAGCATTTGCCCTCTTAGCTTGACCATTGCTTCGTGGGTGAGCAACGGAAGCGAAGCAGACCTTGCTGCGGAGGTCTTGAATATATTGCATGAAGGTGTGGCCTGTGAACTGCGTGCCGTTGTCGGTGACAACCCTATTGGGCACATCAAAACAGCACACCAGTCCTTTGAAGAACTTGACGGCTGACTGTGCTGTGACCTTCCTCACTGCTTCCACTTCTGGCCACTTTGTGAACTTGTCGATTGCAACGTACAAGTACTCAAAGCCCCCGACAGCGCGGGGGAAAGGGCCCAGTATGTCGAGCCCCCAAATCGAGAAAGGCCAGGAGAGAGGAATGGTTTGAAGGGCTTGAGCTGGCTGATGAAGCTTCTTTGAATGGAACTGACACACTTCACACCTGGTGACTAGTGTCGTCGCATCCTGGAGGGCGGTGGGCCAGATGAAGCCTTGCCAAAACACTTTGCCGGCTAGGGCCCTTGACCCGATGTGGGATCCACATATGCCTCCATGTATCTCCGCCAACAGCCCCAGTCCTTCCTCTCGAGGGATACACTTCAATTTCACGCCGTTCGGCCTCTTTCTGTACAGGACGTCATCGACGAACTGGTACATAGTAGAGCGACGGGCTACTTTTTACGCTTCTTCCCGCTCCTCAGGAAGTTCCCCTGTTTGGAGGAATCAGACGGTATGATGTGCCCACGCTGGAGCCTGGGGCTCGACGGCGAGGACTAAAGGCATTTCCTCCGCTATCGGAGCGGCTGTCTCCATGGCAAGAGCTTGATGCTCTGTCGGAGCCAGCCGTCCCGTGGCGGGCTCAGTGTCTCCGGCAACATCCTTGCCGGCGGCTTCGGGGAGCTCGACAGGAAAGTACTTGCCGGGCCCTGATTTTCTCCTCTTGTTCTGCTCTGTTGATGGATCAACGGATGGCTGAGTTAGCCGAAGCACAAAGGTACCTGGTTCCATAGGTAGCTTGAGGGCAGCGCGTTGTGACAGGTCATCGGCGATATCATTCTCCGCTCGGGGAACGTATTCTGCTTGTATACCGTCAAAGCGCTCTTCCAGCTTTCTCACTTCATCGACGTAGGCCTTCATCAACGGGCTCTGGTAATCCTTGTTGACTTGCTTGACGACAAGTTGCGAGTCGCCTCTGACGACGAGTTTCTTGATTCCGAGGTCCGCCGCAATCCTAAGACCGGCAAGCAGCCCTTCGTACTCAGCCGTATTGTTTGTTGACACCTCCCTAGGGAAGTGCATCTGGATCACGTACTTGAGGTGCTCTCCGGTGGGCGCGACAAGCAGTACGCCAGCCCCGGCTCCCTGTAAGGAGAAAGCTCCATCAAAGTACATGATCCGGTCGCAACTTGCCTCCTTGCCGGGGAGAGCAGTCTCTTGGGTTTCTTCATCAGGCATCGCGGTCCATTCTGCAACGAACTCCGCCAGGACTCGGCTTTGAATCGTCGAGGTACTCTCAAACTTGAGGCCAAAGTTGGACAGTTCCTGTGCCCACTCTACGATCCTTCCCGTTGCGTCTGGATTGTGCAATATCCGTTGCAGAGGGAGGCGAGTGACGACATTGATTTCGTGCGCCTGGAAGTAGTGATGCAGCTTCCTCAAGGCCATAAGAAGGCCGAAGAGCAGTTTCTGCACACCGGAGTACCTCGATCTAGCCCCCTGTAGGAGGGAACTAACGAAGTAGACCGGGTGCTTCATCATTTTCTTCTTCGGCGGCACTTCAATTGGCTGTGTTGTCTCGGCATCGGTGGCATCGGGCTCCGTCGCTGCTATTACCTCATCGTCAATTTCTCTCTGCGCCACTAGTGCGACGCTGACCACCTAGTTCGTTGCCTCCAGGTACAGCAGCAACGGTTCCTGTGGCCTAGGCGCAACTAGTATTGGCGCGGAGGAGAGGTACCTCTTCAAATCTTGCAATGCTGCTTCGGCTTCTGGCGTCCACTCCATCGGGCCTGCCTTTTTCAAAATTTTGAAAAAGGGAAGGGCGCGCTCGGCAGACTTGGAAATGAACCTACTCATGGTGGCAACGCAACCAACAAGCTGAAGCACATCCTTGACTCGCTTGGGCGCTTCAATCTGCTCTATAGCTTTGATCTTGTCCGGATTGGCCTCTATCCCACGTTGTGACACAAAGAACCCGAGAATCTTGCCAGACGGGACGCCGAAGACGCACTTCTCAGGGTTCAGGTTGAGATTGATCTTGCGTAGGTTTGCAAATGTTTCTTGTAAATCTGATATGAGGGTTGCCCTGTTCTTGGTTTTGACCACTATATCATCCATATAAGCTTCCATATTTCTATGGAGCTGGGGTTCAAAACCAATCTGGACCGCCCTTGCAAACGTTGAACCAGCACTGTTCAACCCGAAAGGCATCCGTATAAAGCAATACGTACCACATGGGGTGATGAATGCCGTTTTCTCTTCATCTTCCCTTGTCATGAAGATCTGGTGGTAGCCGGAGTAGGCATCGAGGAATGACAACAGATCACACCCAGCTGTGGAGTCAACAATCTGTTCGATGCGCGGCAACGGGAAGGGGTCTTTGGGACAAGCCTTATTAATATATGTGTAATCAATACACAGCCTCCACTTCCCATTTGCCTTGCGCACTACCACCGGATTGGCCAACCACGTTGGATGGAGCACTCCTCTTACCAAACCCGATGCTTCTAGTTTCCGGATCTCCTCTGTGATGAACTCTTGTCGTTCCGAAGCTTGCTTTCTAACCTTCTGCTTGACGGGCCGCGCATGAGGACAGACAGCAAGGTGGTGCTCAATCACCTCCCTGGGAATGCCGGGGATGTCAGATGCTTGCCATGCAAACACATCGACATTCGCCCGCAGGAAGGTGACGAGCGCGTCTTCCTATTTGTCGTCAAGGGTGGAGCTTATGGTAAAAGCTCCTCCCGTGCCGTCCTCCTTGACAGAAACCTTCTTGGTTCCCGGCGGTGTGGCCCTGGACTTCTTGTTTCTTTCAGCGGAGCTCTCTGGCATGTCCTCGACGGGAGCGCTGCACTCCGAAGAGGTGCGCTTGCCGGAGTGGGTGCCTGAGGTCTCACCAGTCTTCTTCTTTTGCCTTCCCGGGGCTCCAGCGGCAGGAGAAAGTGCCTTAGCAGTGGCGGCTCCTGCAACTGCTTGTTGGTAGAGTTGGTCAGTGCAAATTAGCGCATCCTTCTTGTCTGATGGGACGGTGATGATCGTCACAGGCCCCGGCATCTTCAGGGTGTTGTAGGCGTAATGTGACGCCGCCATGAACTTGGCCAGCGCTGGGCGGCCAAGGATCCCGTTGTAAGGCAAGGGGATCTTGGCAACGTCGAACACAATCCTTTCTGTCCTGTAGTTCAGATCACTCCCAAAAGTCATGGGTAACGCGACCTTTCCCTTTGGTTGACTTCTTCCCGGGTTGACCCCCTGAAACGTGCCCGTCTCTTCGAGGTCTTCATCAGGAATCTGCAATTTCTCGATCACGGCAGGCGAGATTAAGTTCAGACCGGCCCCGCCATCGACTAGCATCTTTGTCACCTTGAGGTTGCGTATTGTTGGTGAAACCAACGATGGCAAGCACCCGACTGCAGTAGTGCGATCAGGGTGATCCTCAGTGTCAAAAATGATAGGTGTGCTGGACCACTTCAGCGGCCTTTGGGCATCAAACGACGGTTCCACCGCTGTAATCTCACGCGCCCACTGTTTAAGCTGGCGGTGAGAGGTTTGCAGCGAGGCGCTGCCATCGACGCACATGGCCTCTGTAGCTTTCTGAAATTCTTGGCCACCAGACTCATTGTCCTCTTCGTGATCATCGTCTTCTGGCTTTTTGTCACGGCCCCGGGCGGGCCTCTCCTGCTATATATCTTTCCCGCGACGGCCCGCCTGGCCGTCACGCTTCTTGCCAGACCCCTCAGCACCGTCCTGGCCTTTCTCCTTGTCCCGCCTCTCATATTCAGCCCTCTGCTTCTCAGCAAGGAGCTCAACCTATCGGCAGTTCTGGAGATCATGGCCTTTGGTGTGATGGATCTTGCAGTATTGCTTGTCGGAGTTTCCTGGCTTCTCGGCAACCGCCAAGGCCCGTCAGGCGACACATCCGGCAATTTCCTTGCCGGGGTCATCTGCCTTGGTTTTCTTGGCGGAGCCGGTGTCGTCAGATCCCTCGACGGCAAGCACAGCTTTACCTTTAGCCTTCCTGTTGCGGCGCCGGCCTTTCTTCGCTGGGGCGGCAGTATCCTCATCTGAGGGGTCGGTTTCCACGCCGGCATCTTCACCGGGGTACTTCCTTCCCTCTTCAGCTCGGGCACATCTGTCAGCAAGAACATAGAGTTCTGCCACATCTTTCACCTTGTTCATTGCCAGTTCTTCGCGCATCTTGCAGTTACGCACGTTCTGATGGAACGCGCTGATGATGGCGACAGAGTGAACATTAGGGATATTGTACTGTACCCGGCTGAACCTCTGTATATACTTGCGCAGACTCTCGCCTCCCATCTGGGGAATGACATGCAGGTTGCTTGCTTGGCCATGGGCTTGGTAACCTCCAGTAAAGGCACCCACAAACTCATGGCACAAATCCGACCAGGAGGAAATAGAGTCTACCGGCAAGTGCATCAACCACGACATGGCGTTGGGTTTAAGAACCAATGGAAAGTAATTCGCAAGAACCTTATCGTCGCGGGCTCCGGTGGATTGCATCGCGATGGTGTAGATGCTGAGGAACTCAGACGGGTGAGTCTTGCCATTGTACTTTTTGCCAACGTCAGGTTTGAAGGTGCGGTGAGTGCGCCACTGGAACTGCCGCAGCTCACGGGTAAAAGCTGGACAGCCTACCTCGTAAGGTAGGCCTCTACGGCTCTCCGGGGCCGGGTGGTTCACAGCAGGCCCTGCTCGCCTGTCTGACTGGTGGCGCGCTCCGCGCCGGCGCTCGATAGTGGTTCCGGCGTCTTCATGGGCTCGTTCCCGAAGAACTTGGCGCTGGTCACAGTGGGTCCGCGGGTCAGACGATGCTATGGAGATGTCGTCGCCCGCGACATCGCGACGAGCCGGCGTCCGCGGTACCGGATGGGGAAGAGGTGAATGTACCATGGTCGCGGCGCCGCCGGATTTTCCGCCACTGGTCCGCGGGACTCCATCGGAGCGTCGACCCAGGGGCCCCACCGGACTTGGTTCGTCTTTGTTGGCCACCGCAACAAGGCTTCGGATAGTGGCTCTCCATTCGTCGAGTTTCCCCGTAGTGGGAGGAAAGTCGAGGAGCAACTGCGCGCGCGCCAGGGCCTCTGCTGGCGTCGGTGGCGGCGAAACCTGCACGGATCGCGACGTGCTTCGACTTCTGAGCATGTCAGAAGGAGCTCTATCACGACCCCGCGGTCGCATGCCATTTTCACCAGCGCCTCGGCGAGTGGGCAGGTCTTCTACGTCCCGGGAGTGGCGCTCGGGGATCTTCCCGCGGCGACGCCTGGGATCTTCAGCGTGATTACGCCGTTCGTCGCGCTGCCTGGGAGGAGCGTGCTGTTGGCGCCGGTGTGGGAGTCTTGGAGGCCCTTGCGTCGCCTTCGGGCGGGGCGGCGATGACCTTGGAAGGCCCCGCTCCACCCGCGAAGGGCTTGGCTCCGCCTTTGGACTTGGCGACGTGTGGCCCGTTACCAGGCGCACAAACATTGCCGCCTCCCAAACTCCGGCTGCTGGGATGGTGTTGGTGTTCGCGAGTAGCGCCCCGAGTCCTTTCTGCGACCGGTCCGCTGCTCGCCCGCGTCGGGACGGGATGTCCGGCTTCCGACTGGCCAACCGCCACCGTCGTCTTCTTCTTGGGCGCCATGATGATGAAGAAGCGTCGAACTAACTGCTAAAGCCGATTCTCACAACTGCGCCCCCTACCTGGCGCGCCAAAGATGTCGGTGGGAACGACACCTATGGGATCACAAGAATCCCTACTGTGGTTAGCGGGGAGCGGGGTCGTGAGAAGAGCGGATCAAACAGATAGCACACGGTTCGTTTATCCAGGTTTGGGCCGCGTGGATGCGTAAAACCCTCCTCCTGCTTTGGTGGATTGTATATCTGTGTTCTTGAGCTAGCTATGGGGCGTGAGGAGCTCCAAAAAGCCGAATCCCTCCTCTGGTCGCCTCGGGCCTCCTTTTATAGAAAAAGGGGTTGCCACAGTGGCACACAGGAGGTGGAAAGGGTACAGTGATGCGAGGTTATCCCTCGCATTACATGACAAGGCGCATTTAATGCGTCTTGCTTAGGTGTCCTTCCTTTATCGGGGACGGGGGAGAGATATGTCTCGTCTGTCGCCGCTCCTTCTTGTGTCGACACGTGCCCTGGCCAGCGACGCCTGTGATGCCATGTAGGTAGGCAGGCAGCTGAGGTGGCGCAGTGGTGGGTCTTCACGAAGATCTGCATGCCGCCACGCGGGTGCCTGCCCAGCTGGTTGGGTCGGCAGCTGCATGCATGCAGTGGTGGAGGTTTAGTCGGCGTGGGCCTGATGGTGGCCCTGCGGGTGTCCTCGGCAAGGGCCTTGCCGGGTCTTGCCGGGGCCCCGGCAAGGGTCTTGCCGAGGCGCCTGCTGTCATCCCCGGCAAGGCGCTTGCCGGGGGCCTTGTGGTCTTCCTCGGCTGGGATCCCGCCAATGGTTGTCGTCTCCTTAGTGCGTATCTAATCTTGAATGTCTTCACAAAGATCAGCTTGCCGCCACAGGGATGTCTCCCGAATCCTTGCCCTTTGGGGGCAGTGGACTCAAGGGTGATTTTCTCCATAGGCGCGGGATGAGTCACCGCGGCAAGGGTCTTGCCGGGGCTTCTAGAACTGTCTCCCGGCAAGGATCTTGCCGGGGGAGTCCGCTTCGTCCCCTTTGCTCTTCGTGGTCTTGGCCTTGGCATCGTTCTAGTTCTCTTGAGCTTCGGTCTTACCCTAGCTCACCTCCCTTGCCTTGCTTGGTGTGGTGGTATCCGTGGCTCAGACTGCCCATGCACAGTTATAGGGGTACAAAAAGTGTACCCCTATTTTTGTACACCGACAACTGCTATATTTATGTTTTTTGTTATCAAGATAATATTTAAATTATTCTATAACTTGACAACAATCATATTCAAATAAGGAAAATTGATTCAAATTTAGTCCATATGGTAGATGACAATATATATGTTCACATGGTGGAGTAAAATGTTCATATATGATGGAAGATCAAAATGTATGACTACATCAATTATAAACCGCAAGGTCACCCAACGATATATTCGAATTCAACATAATGTGGATTCAAAATTGAAATTCGAGATCATGGCATCTGTAATCATATAAAAAGGGACACTACTCTTTCTTTGGTGGGAATTGATTTGTTTTTAGTTGTTGTTGAGGGAAGTGCGAATCGATTTGGTACTGTGCAGGGTAATCTTGTTCTCCTGATTTTTTTACATTTTTTTTGTAGTTTTTTCAATGGCATCTATAGCAATATAGTAAAAGGGGACATGACTCTCTTGTGTCTTGTATGAATTGTTTTTTTACACGTTAAGTTTGTTCTACCGAACAAGGAATCCGCACCTTGTTATCCTGAAATTTTCAAGCTCGAGTATATTTTGTCTCACCTTCTTTGAAACTCCCGCTTCTTCAACCCGCGCCGCGCCTTGTTATCCCGAAATTTGGCGCACGCGAGAACTCCCTCCTCATCCGAAATCGCTCCCGCAGCCCAAACACACGAAATCCCCCTTCTACCCCTCAGCCGGAAATGAAGGTCCACGTCGCAGTGTCGAAACCGGTGGGGGTATGCTGGTAACTTACCCTACATTTCGGACAAGCACGTCCCTAAGCTTGGCTCCCCCCTCCCCCTTCGCCCCCCATTCGTACACCGAGGCCGCCAAAACCCGCGAAACCCCACGCTCCTCCGTCGGCCTCCGGACCGCCGCCAAGCCGGAGACTCTTCCCTGATGTCAGGACCCCGATTCCAAGTCACATCGATCTAGCCGGTAACACCTCATATCACTTTGTGGCCTCACGCACGGTATTCCCACGGGTGTCGCCTTACCATGGCCCAGGACTGTTTGCGCCTTTTGGCTCACGTATATGATAGTGTCGCTAGGATCCATATGATAGAGAACCCGGGCCGACATGGCTAGTCGTGAACCCAAAGTGGCACAGACATATGGAGACAGGCATACATGAATCACATCGAGCATGTCGGTCATCAGCAAGTGAATCCGGGCTGTAGCACTGGGCTAACAGGACTCCGGGGAACTTGGGCTGTAGCAGGCTAGGCAGGACTCCGGAAGTCACCGCATGACATTTCCCCGAAGGGACAGACATAGGAACGAAGTGAAACACATGCCGGCCAGTCAAGTGTCCTGAGCAGTAGTGCTGGGCTAGCAGGACTCCGGTGAACCGGGCTGTAGCGGACTACTATGTCTCAAGGAGCACTAGACTACATTTCCCCATAAGAGAGGCTGCCAAGGATAAACAACCAGATTGTCGGATCCCACACATACCAAGCATTTCAATCATACACACAATATGCTCGATATGTGCAAATACAACATGGCATCACAACAAAACTCTACAACTCAAGTACTTTATTTAAAGGCTCCAGTGAGCCATACATAACATGTTCATACAGGTAGGGGTCACATGACCCGACACTCAAGTCATACAAGCATACAAGCACATGCGGAAGCAAATAGTCTGAGTACAGACACTAGAAAGAAAGAAGGCTTGTCGAAGCCTGTCTATCTACAAAGGGCCCTCCATGGCCAGGATCACCACATGGGTGGCAAGTTACTCATCGACGTCGAGGTCTACATAAAACCCATCGAAGGGGGCGGTGTTGTCATCTGAAAACAGTAATTAAAGCAAACATGAGTACAAGGGTACTCAGCAAGTCTTACAACAGAACCTACTATACATGCTCATTCTCAAGAAGGTGGTGGAGTTATTGCAGGAAGCCAGCTTTGACTCTCGGCTAAGCTATCCTACGAGACACCACTAGTAAAATAGTTTCGCACACGAGTCCACTAATCGCCAACACAATACTCCACCGGGGATCCTCCCTCGTCATCCTACGAGAGGGCCATCCTCGGT
>NC_053022.1:48623077-48739173 GCF_003073215.2 Triticum urartu
GAGGTAAGCAGTCAAAATATAAGAAAATATTACCGCATAAATAGTACCCCCTGATGCTCTGTTCGGCGTTCGAGAAGAAAGGCCGAATAGAGGATCAAATGATGACTCAGGAGTCTAATCAGAATATGTCTATGTGTATGTGCAGGCTTCACTGTTGGCCGCTGCCGCACATACTGCAGAGGTCTCTGCACTGAAGCGGGACCTGGAGCGGTCTGAGAATGAGCTCGGCCTTACCAAGAGGCGCTCGAGGAGAGAAAAGGTAAGCAATACCTGTCTACGCTTTAAAAAGAAGTTCGGTTGTAAAGTAATAGGTCATCATGAATTTGCCAGGGGCCACGACGAGGTGGCGACCCTGAAGAAGGCGCTGTCTAGGCCGAAAACAAAGCGGTCCAAGGAGCGCCTTGAGCGGGAAAAGCAAGAAGCCCAGTAGGCGAGGTGTAGCAAGAACTCGAGGCTCTCACCAAGAAACACGAGTCCTTGGAGCTTGACTCTAAGACGCGAGAGTCCGAGCTTTTGAAGGCGCTCGAAAGTGCCTGGAGCACCAAGGCTGAAGCCCACAAGGCCCTCCAGGAGATTGATGTGGTGAAGAAGATAGTAGCGGGTAAGGCGTTCATTATGCAAAGCAAGCATGTGAAGGAAACTTTCCTTTTACTTACCCGAGTTCGGAGCTCTCCAGGAGCATTCGCAGATCTTCCCCGCAGTGTACTGGATGCCGCGGAGTTTTACCGAGCTGAGGAGGGGAGCTCGACGGAACAGTTGTTCTGGTCTCAGTATACTGGGCCCGAACACCCAATGCCCTTGAGCGACCAGCTGAAGCAATTGGTCGAGCTTCACAAGGCGGCCGAACAGGCCATGGTCTTATAGTCCGGATGTGGCCTGGCGAGCCCCTGCCCGGCAGCTACTTCGGTCTGGTGAGGCGGCTTGTGGATGCCTGCCCACAGCTTGAGTTCATAAAGCGGTCTGTCTGCATCGAGGGTGCGCGCAGGGCTTTTGCCTGGGCGAAGGTGCACCAGGCGAAGTTGGACGCCATGAAGCTGGTGAAGGAGAGGCTGCCGGAGGGCAAGGATCATCGCAACCCCGAAATGTATTATGACAGTGTCCTGAAGGGTTCCCGTCTTGTGGCGGATGAATGTGCCAGAGATGTAATTTTTGAATGAACATGATCATGTGATCTTGTAATGTGAAACGAGTTCATTTGCGCTATGCAACACTTTTTTAATTTAAAATATTACCTTATGTGCGGCCGTTTATAAAATCTGAGAGTCGGCCAGTCGTCGGCTTCTACCCCCATGTAACTAGTACTGGGGTGTTCGGGATAAACCTGAGCACTCTTTATCCCAATCATGGGTCCTTCGAGGGAGGTGTTCAGCACAACGAACCATGCAATCGGACTATAAGGCTTTATCACTCTCACTTAGCCATAGAAGTCTACAATTTTAAATTTTGGCGAAGCCCCTAGTATTCGGAAGGCCGAATTTGGGGCGCTATACACGCCTAAGTCGGGCAAGGCCGACTCCTCGCCCGAAGCAGAAAAAGTCTTTAAGGACTTGAGACCTCTCGAACAGCGACCAGCTCTCACCTTATCATGACAGTCAGTTTTCAGCTTTCTCTACTGAGGTGCTCGTCCGGAAGAACCGGGACACAATCGCAGTAGTTATCCTAGCGCTACCTTAGCCGATATAGCGGAACGTAAGGTACCAAAGCATGGGAGCCGGGTAAACCCAACTATTTACCCAAGACATGATTCGGAGTTGATGCATATAATGCTATAAGTTCAGGGTGCCGCATTGTCGAAAGTGTTCGGACTTCTCACACCGTATTATGGGGTAAACGAAAGCCCCTGGCGTATTGACCGTACCAGAATGTACGGGAGCAAGTTGTCGTAAATGAACATATAAGAAAAAAGGGATAAATAATGCAATAATAGACTAATGCTATGCATTGTTATTTAAATAATACGTCGAAGCGTACTGATACAAGTAGTGCAATAAGCAGAAAATAGGACTATTTGACAAGTCCTATCCAAGGGCAAGCTGCGTATAGATAGTAGAAAGCGGGTATATCGGTTATTATTAGAGACCACCTGGGGGTTCCTGTGTACATCTTAGCTTCTTACCTCCTTGGTTGTTCATTCCCGTAATGTGTCCGGCAATCGTACTGCCAGAAAGGGCTTCCAGAGAGTTAGGTCCTGAAAGAGAAAAAATGATAAAGGTATACAGCCCCTAGGGTGGTTAAGCCGCATTGTGGGACGTGCCCTGATTGTGCCCCCGCCTATGTCCATGGTATTTTGAGTGCGTAATTATGTACGCGCAGCACGGATTTCGTCACTTGACTAGGACTGGGACGGGGGGCCGAATTGCTAGGCGAGCTCTGAACGTGCCAGGTGATCCTGTTGCAGTTTACTCTGGACTCGCTTGACGGTGTCCGGGGGTTGTATCGCCAAATTGGTGGTTTGCCTAAAAAGGCTGCTTTGTGCTTCTGCTGCGAGGGCCGTAGTGTGCTCTTCCGTGCGGAGCGAGTGTTATGTGTTTCCATTGACTGTTATGACCCCCTAGGTCCTGGCATATTGAGCTTGAGGTATGCGTAATGTGGTACCGCATTGAACTTTGCAAATGTGGTTCGCCCGAGCAGTGTGTGATAGCCACTGCGGAACGGGATGATATCGAAGATTAACTTCTCGCTTCGGAAGTTGTCTGGGGATCTGAAGACCACTTCCAGTGTGATTGAGCCCGTGCAATGGGCCTCTACACCTGGGATGACGCCCTTAAGGGTGGTTTTGGTGGGTTTGATCCTCGAGGGATCTAACCCATTTTGCGCACTGTATCCTGATAGAGCAGGTTCAGGATGCTGCCGCCGTCCATAAGGACTCGAGTGAGGTGAAATCCATCGATGATTGGTTCTAGGACCAATGCGGCGGATCCGCCATGACGGATACTAGTGGGGTGGTCCCTGTGATCGAAGGTGATCGGACAAGCGGACCATGGGTTGAACTTTGGGGCGACAGGCTCTATCGCATAGACGTCCCTTAGTGCACGCTTCCATTACCTCTTGGGAATGTGGGTTGCGTATATCATGTTCACCATCTTCACTTGTGGGGGGAACCTCTTCTGTCCTCCCATGTTCGGCGGCCGAGGCTCTTCCTCGTCATTACTATGCAGCCCCTTGTCCTTTTTTCGGTATTTAACTTGCCGGCTTGCTTGAACACCCAGCATTCTCTGTTGGTGTGATTGGCCGGCTTATCGGGGGTGCCCTGGATTTGACACGAGCGATCGAGTATGCGATCCAAGCTGGACGGGCCCGGAGTGCTTCTTTTGAATGGCTTTTTCCGTTGACTGGATCTAGAGCCTCTAAATCCAGCATTGACTGTCATATCATCGGTGTTATCACCGTTATTTTGGCGCTTTAGTCTGTTACGACGTGGTCTGCCGTTGGCATCTTTTGTATCCGAAGTGCCCGGATTCCTTGATGTGTTGTTGCTGCGAGCCAGCCAGCTATCCTCGCCCATGCAAAAGCGGGTCATGAGTGTCGTGAGGGCTGCCATAGACTTCGGCTTCTCCTGGCCGAGGTGCCGGGCAAGCCACTCGTCACGGATGTTATGCTTGAATGCCGCTAAGGCCTTTGTATCCGGACAGTCGACAATTTGGTTTTTCTTAGTTAGGAACCATGTCTAGAATTGCCTGGCTGATTCCCCGGGCTGCTGAGTTATATGGCTCAAGTCATCAGCATCCGGTGGTCGCACATAAGTGCCCTGGAAGTTATCAAGGAATGCGTCTTCCAAATCCTCCCAACTGCCGACGGAGTCTGCTGGCAAGCTATTCAGCCAATGCCGAGCTGGTCCTTTGAGTTTTAGTGGGAGGTACTTGATGGCATGAAGATCATCACCGCGAGCCATGTGGATGTGAAGGAGGAAATCCTCAATCCATACAGCGGGATCTATTTTACCATCATACGATTCGATATTTATGGGTTTGAAACCCTCCGGGAATTCATGATCCATAACTTCATCAGTGAAGCATAGGGGGTGTGCAGTGCCTCTATGCCGGGCTATATCACGACGCAGTTCATATGAGTCTTGTCTGCTGTATTCGGCCTGGCCGGATTTACCTTTAGTGTATCCGGCGCGACGGTTATCGTCCCGCGTTGGCGCGCACGCCCGTGACCCATATATCGACCTTGCATGTTTTGCCCTGCTGTCCAATACGTCTCGCAGGTCCCGTGTGTTGCCCTGGGCCTTGGTATTTTTGTTTGAGTGGCGGGGGTGCAGGCTGAACTTCAGGCTGAAACGCCTCTCTAGCTCGGCCACGAGGTGGCCGGTCAGCCGCATCGTACACTGGTGATGTAGGTTCAATGCTTCCTCCTCGAGGTGAGGTAGCAACCTGCGCTTTGGGTAACTCTTGGAGGGGCGCTCGAGTTCGTATTCCTCGGCCGCAAGGACTTCGGTCCATCTGTCTGCTAGCAAGTCTTGATCAGCTTGAAGCTGTTGTTGCTTTTTCTTCAGGCTATTTGTTGTGGCCATAAGCCGGCGCTTGAAGCGCTCCTGCTCGACGGGATCCTCAGGCGGAATAAATTCTTCGTCGCCGAGGCTCACCTCGTCTTCGGAGAGAGGCATGTAATTGTCCTCCTCCGATTTTCCATCTGCTGCCTGCTCTGGAGGGCTAGCTTGTTCACCTCCGCTCTACATCGTGCTGGAGGGGATTGTGGTTGTCTTCGGCACTATCCGGAGTGTTATTGTCTCTTGTGCCGGTATCACTACTTTTGCTTATGTGGGACTTAGAGCGGCGCCGCTGACGTCGGCGCTTGGGTTGCTTCTTGGAGGGGTCATCCTCCGCTGTCTCGTCGCCATTGCCTTCTTTGGGGGTGTCCACCATGTATATATCATATGATGAGGTGGCGGTCCAGCGCCCTGTGGGCGGTGGTTCCTGTTCGTCTCCTGCATCATCGTCCATACCGTCGATGTCTTCGGAGTCGAAGTCGAGCATGTCGGTTAAATCGTCGACAGTGGCTACTAAGTGGGTGGTGGGTGGGCAGCGAATTTCTTCGTCGTCGCATCCCATTCTAGCCGGACATAGTTCGGCCAAGGTTCTCCTGACAAGGAGAGAGACCTTAATGAATTTAGCACATCGCCGAAAGGCGAGTGCTGAAAGATATCCGCGGAGGTGAACTCCATGATCGGCGCCCAATCGGATTCGATAGGCACGGATGCAGGCGGCTCGGAGTCCGTGGCCGGAGACGAATCCAGTGGTTCGGCGACACGGCTCTCGTAAGGGGTGAAGTCAGTATCCGGCTCCATCGCCACTGAGAGTGCGGCCTCCATGGCGGGGTCTATCCCTCCGTCCTCGGATGGCGCAATTTGCTCCGGATTGAAGGCCGGAGGTAGTTGCAGATGCGATCTCCCGAACACTGTCCGAGCAGAGTTACGTCATGCTCGTCGTGATTGTGCGGCGCACCTGACATGGGCTCGAATCCGTCGAAGATCAAGTCTCCGCGGATGTCGGCAGTGTAGTTTAGTTTCCGAACCTGACCTGATGGCCAGGGGCGTAGCTCTCGATCTGCTCCAGATGGCCAAGCGAATTGGCCCGCAGTGCGAAGCCACCGAATACGAAGATCTGTCCGGGAGGAAAACCTCACCCTGGACCGCATCGTTACCGATGATCGAAGGAGCCAAGCCTTACGGTGACGGCACAGTGGAACTCTCAATGAAAGCACCAATGTCGGTGTCAAAACCGGCGGATCTCGGGTAGGGGGTCCCGAACTGTGCGTCTAAGGCGGATGGTAACAGGAGGCAGGGGACACGATGTTTTACCCAGGTTCGGGCCCTCTTGATGGAGGTAATACCCTACGTCCTTGCTTGATTGTTCTTTGATGATTATGAGGTATTAGCAAGAGTTGATCTACCACGAGATCGTAGAGGCTAAACCTAGAAGCTAAGCCTATGGTATGATTGTCTGTTGTCTACGGACTAAACCTCGTTTATATAGACACCGGAGGGGGCTAGGGTTACACAAAGTTGGTTACAAGGGAGGAGATCTACATATCCGTATGCCAAGCTTGCTTCCACGCCAGGAAAGTTCCTATCCGGACACGGGACGAAGTCTTCAATTCTTGTATCTTTCATAGGTCTAATAGTCCGGCCAAAGGATATAGTTCGGCTGTTCAGGAGACCCCTATCCAGGACTCCCTTAGAGCATGTGGGGGATTTCCACAGTCAGGTACCTCACCTCCCGGAGCTTCGCAATATCTTCATCGGTAACCGAGGAGGACGTCCACCTGCCTTGGGAGCTAGATTCGGACATGACTAGAAGGCTTGGTAGCAATGAAAGAAATTGGGACCTGGGCATTGGAGCTCGGGGCTGGAAAGGCTAAGGAAGAGGTAGGCGTGGGGGAGAAAGGTGGGTCTGTATCCCTTTATAAAGGCGATGAATATCGAAAGGCCTCCTCACAGGCCTCAAAGCTTGCCTATTCCCAAGGGATCGTGCAAACGACACGGTTGGATTACCCACGCCCGTATTAATAAGAATCCCATGATAAATGGGCATGATCTCTGCTTTGACGAGATGTGCCAATAAAGACCGTGTCTCGTAATGTGGAGCCAGAGGATGAAAGACGGTTCGAAATAATAACTAGGCAGGGAACGTAACGTCTCGCCTCGAAAGCCGTCAGTAGATGGGACTTGTTAAATATTATATCATGTTGTGGTTGTATGTGGTGTCTGTTTTGTAGAGCTGGACACGTTCTCTGTTCAAGGACTACTTTGAAGTATTCAGAGGAGGAACCTGCCTTGCAAAGCCAAAGACAATCTGCATGCCGTACACATCGTCATTGAAGCCTGGTTTAGGGGCTACTAAGGGAGTCCTGGATTAAGGGGTCCTCGGGCGTCCGGGCTATGTGACATGGCCGCACTAATGGGCCATGGAGATATAAGACGGAAGACTTCCTCCCGTGTCCGGATGGGACTCTCCTTGGCATGGATGGCAAGCTTAGCGTGTGGATGTGAATATTCCTTTCTCTGTAAACCGACTCTGTACAACCCTAGCCCCCTCCGGTGTCTATATAAACCAGAGGGTTTAGTCTATAGAGGCAATCATAATCACATAGGCTAGACAATTAGGTTTAGCCATTATGATCTCATGGTAGATCAACTATTGTAACCCCTACACTCATCAAAGTCAATCAAGCAGGACGTAGGGTATTACCTCCATCAAGAGGGCCCGAACCTGGGTAAAACATTGTGTCCCTTGTCTCCTATTACCACCAATCCTTAGACGCACAGTTCGGGACCCCCTACCCGAGATTTGCTGGTTTTGACACTGACAGTGCCCAGTAGTGGGTTTGATCTTACGGTGCTTGATCCCAGTGACAGAAAGGGAACCGACACGTATGTATCGTTGCTACTAAGGATAAAAATATGAGATCTATATCTACCGCCATATAGATAATGTTGGGGAACGTAGTAATTTCAAAAAAAATCCTACGCACACACAGATCATGGTGATGCATAGCAACGAGAGGGGAGAGTGTGTCTACGTACCCTCGTAGACCGAATGCGGAAGCGTTAGCACAACGCGGTTGATGTAGTCGTACGTCTTCACGATCCGACCGATCCAAGTACCGAACGCACGGCACCTCCGAGTTCTGCACACGTTCAACTCGATGACGTCCCGCGAGCTCCGATCCAGCAAAGCTTCACAGGAGAGTTTCGTCAGCACGACGGCGTGGTGACGGTGATGATGATGCTACCGACGCAGGGCTTCGCCTAAGCACCGCTACGATATGATCGAGGTGGATTATGGTGGAGGGGGGCACCGCACACGGCTAAGAGATCAATGATCAATTGTTGTGTCTATGGGGTGCCCCCTGCCCCCGTATATAAAGGAGCAAGGGGAGGAGGCGGCCGGCCAGGGAGAGGCGCGCCAAGAGGGGAGTCCTACTCCCACTAGGAGTAGGACTCCTCCTTTTCCTAGTAGGAGTAGGAGAGGGGGAAGGAAAGGGAGAGGAGGAGAAGGAAAGAGGGGGCCCGCCCCCTTGCCCTAAACCAATTCGGTTTGGGCCTTGGGGCACGCGCCCCACACTCCCCTTGCTGCCCTCTATTTCCACTAAGGCCCATGTAGGCCCATTAAGCCCCCGGGGGGTTCCGGTAACCCCCGGTACTCCGGTATTGTCCGAAACCTTTCGTGTCTGACATAGTCATCCATATATCGATCTTTACGTCTCGACCATTTCGAGACTCCTCGTCATGTCCGTGATCATATCCGGGACTCTGAACTACCTTCGGTACATCAAAACACAAAAACTCATAATACCGATCGTCACCGAACTTTAAGCGTGCGGACCCTACGGGTTCGAGAACTATGTAGACATGACCGAGACACGTCTCCGGTCAATAACCAATAGCGGAAAACCTAGATGCTCATATTGGCTCCCACATATTCTACGAAGATCTTTATCGGTCAAACCGCATAACAACATACGTTGTTCCCTTTGTCATCGGTATGTTACTTGCCCGAGATTCGATCGTCGGTATCTCAATACCTAGTTCAATCTCGTTACCGGCAAGTCTCTTTACTCGTTTTGTAATACATCATCCCGCAAACTAACTCATTAGTTACAATGCTTGCGAAGGCTTATAGTGATGTGCATTACCGAGTGGGCCCAGAGATACCTCTCCGACAATCGGAGTGACAAATCCTAATCTCGAAATACGCCAACTCAACAAGTACCTTCGGAGACCCCTGTAGAGAACATTTATAATCACCCAGTTACGTTGTGACGTTTGGTAGCACACAAAGTGTTCCTCCTGTAAACGGGAGTTGCATAATCTCATAGTCATAGGAACATGTATAAGTCATGAAGAAAGCAATAGCAACATACTAAACGAACGGGTGCTAAACTAACGGAAAGGGTCAAGTCAATCACATCATTCTCCAAATGATGTGATCCTGTTAATCAAATGACAACTCATGTCTATGGCTAGGAAACATAACCATCTTTGATCAACGAGCTAGTCAAGTAGAGGCATACTAGTGACACTCTGTTTGTTTATGTATTCACACATGTATCATATTTTCCGTTAATACAATTCTAGCATGAATAATAAACATTTATCATGATATAAAGAAATAAATAATAACTTTATTATTGCCTCTAGGGAATATTTCCTTCAATCTCCCACCTGCACTAGAGTCAATAATCTAGATTACACAGTAATGATTCTAACACCCATGGAGCCTTGGTGTTGATCATGTTTTGCTCGTGGAAGAGGATTAGTCAACGGGTCTGCAACATTCAGATCCGTATGTATCTTGCAAATCTCTATGTCTCCCTCCTGGACTTGATCCCGGATGGAGTTGAAGCGTCTCTTGATGTGCTTGGTTTTCTTGTGAAATCTGGATTCCTTTGCCAAGGCAATTGCACCAGTATTGTCACAAAAGATTTTCATTGGACCCGATGCACTAGGTGTGACACCTAGATCGGATATGAACTCCTTCATTGAGACTCCTTCATTTGCTGCTTCCGAAGCAGCACTGTACTCCGCTTCACATGTGGATCCCGCCACGACGCTTTGTTTAGAACTGCTCCAACTGACAGCTCCACCGTTCAAGAAAAACACGTATCCGGTTTGCGATTTAGAATCGTCCGGATCAGTGTCAAAGCTTGCATCAACGTAACCATTTACGATGAGCTCTTTGTCACCTCCATAAACGAGAAACATATCCTTAGTCCTTTTCAGGTACTTCAGGATGTTCTTGACCGCTGTCCAGTGATCCACTCCTGGATTACTTTGGTACCTCCCTGCTAAACTAATAGCAAGGCACACATCAGGTCTAGTACACAGCATTGCATACATGATAGAGCCTATGGCTAAAACATAGGGAACATCTCTCATTTTCTCTCTATCTTCTGCAGTGGTCGGGCATTGAGTGTTAATCAACTTTACACCTTGTAATACAGGCAAGAACCCTTTCTTTGCCTGATCCATTTTGAACTTCTTTAAAACTTTGTCAAGGTATGTGCTTTGTGAAAGTCCAATTAAGCGTCTTGATCTATCTCTATAGATCTTGATGCCCAATATGTAAGCAGCTTCACCGTGGTCCTTTATTGAAAAATTCTTATTCAAGTATCGTTTTATGCTATCCAGAAATTCTATATCATTTCCAATCAACAATATGTCATCCACATATAATATAATCTCTTTAGAGCTCCCACTCACTTTCTTGTAAATACAGGCTTCTCCAAAAGTATGTATAAAACCATATGCTTTGATCACACTATCAAAACGTCTATTCCAACTCCGAGAGGCTTGCACCAGTCCATAAATGGATCGATGGAGCTTGCACACTTTGTTAGCACCTTTTGGATCGATAAAACCTTTAGGTTGCATCATATACAACTCTTCTTCCAGAAATCCATTCAGGAATGCAGTCTTTATATCCATTTGCCAAATTTCATAATCATAAAATGCGGCAATAGCTAACATGATTCGGACGGACTTAAGCATCGCTACGGGTGAGAAGGTCTCATCGTAGTCAACTCCTTGAACTTGTCGAAAACCTTTCACAACAACTCGAGCTTTGTAGACAGTAACATTACCATAAGCGTATGTCTTCTTCTTGAAGATCCATTTATTTTCGATGGCTTGCCGATCATCGGGCAAGTCAACCAAAGCCCACACTTTGTTCTCATACATGGATCCCATCTCAGATTTCATGGCCTCAAGCCATTTTGCGGAATCTGGGCTCATCATCGCTTCCTCATAGTTCGTAGGTTCGTCATGGTCAAGTAACATGACCTCTAGAATAGGATTACCGTACCACTCTGGTGCGGATCTTGCTCTGGTTGACCTACGAGGTTCGGTAGTAACTTGATCTGAAGTGTCATGATCATCATCATTGGCTTCCTCACTAATTGGTGTAGGTGTCACAGGAACTGGTTTCTGTGATGAACTACTTTCCAGTAAGGGAGCAGGTACAGTTACCTCATCAAGTTCTACTTTCCTCCCACTCACTTCTTTCGAGAGAAACTCCTTCTCTAGAAAGGATCCATTCTTAGCAACAAAAGTCTTGCCTTCGGATCTGTGATAGAAGGTGTACCCAACTATTTCTTTTGGGTATCCTATGAAGACACATTTCTCTGACTTGGGTTCGAGCTTATCAGGTTGAAGCTTTTTCACATAAGCATCGCAGTCCCAAACTTTAAGAAATGACAACTTTGGTTTCTTGCCAAACCATAGTTCATAAGGAGTCATCTCAACGGATTTAGATGGTGCCCTATTTAACGTGAATGCAGCCGTCTCTAAAGCATAACCCCAAAACGATAGCGGTAAATCAGTAAGAGACATCATGGATCGCACCATATCTAGTAAGGTACAATTACGACGTTCGGACACACCATTACGTTGTGGTGTTCCGGGTGGCGTGAGTTGTGAAACTATTCCATATTGTTTCAAATGTAGACCAAACTCATAACTCAAATATTCTCCTCCACGATCAGATCGTAGAAACTTTATTTTCTTGTTACGATGATTTTCCACTTCACTCTGAAATCCTTTGAACTTTTCAAATGTTTCAGACTTATGTTCCATTAAGTAGATATACCCTTATCTGCTCAAATCATCTGTGAAGGTGAGAAAATAACGATACCCGCCGCGAGCCTCAATATTCATTGGACCACATACATCAGTATGTATGATTTCCAACAAATCTATTGGTCACTCCATTGTTCCGGAGAACGGCGTTTTAGTAATCTTTCCCATGAGGCATGGTTCGCAAGTACCAAGTGATTCATAATCAATTGATTCCAAAAGTCCATCAGTATGGAGTTTCTTCATGCGCTTTACACCAATATGACCTAAACGGCAGTTCCACAAATAAGTTGCACTATCATTATCAACTCTGCATCTTTTGGCCTCAACATTATGAATATGTGTGTCACTACTATCGAGATTTAACACAAATAGACCACTCTTCAAGGGTGCATGACCATAATAGATATTACTCATATAAATAGAACAACCATTATTCTCAGATTTAAATGAATAACCGTCTCGCATCAAACAAGATCCAAATATAATGTTCATGCTCAACGCTCGCACCAAATAACAATTATTCAGGTCTAAAACTAATCCCGAAGGTAGATGTAAAGGTAGCGTGCCAACGGCGATCACATCGACTTTGGAACCATTTCCCACACGCATCGTCACCTCGTCCTTAGCCAGTCTTCGCTTAATCCATAGTCCCTGTTTCGAGTTGCAAATATTAGCAACAGAACCAGTATCAAATACCTAGGTGCTACTGCGAGCTCTGGTAAGGTACACATCAATAACACGTATATCACATATACCTTTGTTCACCTTGCCATCCTTCTTATCCGCCAAATACTTGGGGCAGTTCCGCTTCCAGTGACCAGTCTATTTGCAGTAAAAGCACTCAATCTCAGGCTTAGGTCCAGACTTGGGTTTCTTCTCCTGAGCAGCAACTTGTCTGCTGTTCTTCTTGAAGTTCCCCTTCTTCTTCCCTTTACCCTTTTTCTTGAAACTGGTGGTCTTGTTGACCATCAACACTTGATGCTCCTTCTTGATTTCTACCTCCGCTGCCTTTAGCATTGCGAAGAGCTCGGGAATTGTCTTATTCATCCCTTGCATATTATAGTTCATCACGAAGCTCTTGTAGCTTGGTGGCAGTGATTGAAGAACTCTGTCAATGACACTATCAACAGGAAGATTAACTCCCAGTTGAGTCAAGTGATTATGATACCCAGACATTTTGAGTATATGTTCACTCACAGAACTATTCTCCTCCATCTTGCAGCTATAGAACTTATTGGAGACTTCATATTTCTCAATCCGGGCATTTTCTTGAAATATTAACTTCAACTCCTGGAACATCTCATATGCTCCATGACGTTCAAAACATCGTTGAAGTCCCGGTTCTAAGCCGTAAAGCATGGCACACTGAACTATCGAGTAGTCATCAGCTTTACTCTGCCAGACGTTCTTAACGTCATCAGCAGCATCTGTAGCAGGCCTGGCACCCAGTGGTGCTTCCAGGACGTAATTCTTCTGTGCAGCAATGAGGATAATCCTCAAGTTACGGACCCAGTCCGTGTAATTGCTACCATCATCTTTCAACTTTGCTTTCTCAAGGAACGCATTAAAATTCAACAGAACAACAGCACGGGCCATCTATCTACAATAACATAGACAAGCAAAATACTATCAGGTACTAAGTTCATGATAAATTTAAGTTCAATTAATCATATTACTTAAGAACTCCCACTTAGATAGACATCCCTCTAATTTTCTAAGTGATTACGTGATCCAAATCAACTAAACCATAACCGATCATCACGTGAGATGGAGTAGTTTTCAATGGTGAACATCGTTATGTTGATCATATCTACTATATGATTCACGCTCGACCTTTCGGTCTCCATGTTCCGAGGCCATATCTGCATATGCTAGGCTCGTCAAGTTTAACCTGAGTATTCTGCGTGTGCAAAACTGGCTTGCACCCGTTGTAGATGGACGTAGAGCTTATCACACCCGATCATCACGTGGTGTCTGGGCACGACGAACTTTGGCAACGGTGCATACTCAGAGAGAACACTTCTTGATAATTTAGTGAGAGATCATTTTATAATGCTACCGTCAATCAAAGCAAGATAAGATGCATAAAAAGATAAACATCACATGCAATCAATATAAGTGATATGATATGGCCATCATCATCTTGTGCTTGTGATCTCCATCTCCGAAGCACCATCATGATCACCATCGTCACCGGCGCGACACCTTGATCTCCATCGTAGCATCGTTGTCGTCTCGCCAATCTTATGCTTCCACGACTATCACTACCGTTTAGTAATAAAGTAAAGCATTACATCGTGATTGCATTGCATACAATAAAGCGACAACCATATGGGTCCTGCCAGTTGCCGATAACCCGGTTACAAAACATGTTCATCTCATACAATAAAATTCAGCATCATGCTTTGACCATATCACATCACAACATGCCCTGCAAAAACAAGTTAGACGTCCTCTACTTTGTTGTTGCAAGTTTTACGTGGATGCTACGGGCTTAAGCAAGAACCAATCTCACCTACGCATCAAAACCACAACGATAGTTTGTCAAATAGACTCCGTTTTAACCTTCGCAAGGACCGGGCGTAGTCATACTTGGTTCAACTAAAGTTGGAGAGACAGTCTCCCGCAAGCCATCTGTGTGCAAAGCACGTCGAGGGAACCGGTCTCGCGTAAGCGTACGCGTAAGGTTGGTCCGGGTCGTCTCGTCCAACAATGCCGCCGAACCAAAGTATGACATGCTGGTAGGCAGTATGACTTATATCGCCCACAACTCACTTGTGTTCTACTCGTGCATATAACATCAACATAAATAACCTAGGCTCGGATGCCACTGTTGGGGAACGTAGTAATTTCAAAAAATTTCCTACGCACACGCAAGATCATGGTGATGCATAGCAACGAGGGGAGAGTATGATCTACGTACCCTTGTAGATCGCAACGGAAGCGTTGACACAACGTAGAGGAGGTAGTCGTACGTCTTCTTCCCGATCCGACCGATCCAAGCACCGTTACTCCGGCACCTCCGAGTTCTTAGCACACGTACAGCTCGATGACGATCCCCGGGCTCCGATCCAGCAAAGCTTCGGGGAGGAGTTCCGTCAGCACGACGGCGTGGTGACGATCTTGATGTTCTACCGACGCAGGGCTTCGCCTAAGCACTACAACGATATGATCGAGGTGGAATATGGTGGCAGGGGGCACCGCACACGGCTAAGGAACGATCTCAATGATCAACTTGTGTGTCTAGAGATGCCCCCTGCCTCCGTATATAAAGGAGCCAAGGGGGAGAGGTGCGCCGGCCAGGAGGAGGGCGCAGGAGGAGTCCTACTCCTACCGGGAGTAGGACTCCCCCCCCCAATCCTATTCCAACTAGGATTCCCAAGGGGGAAAGAGGGAGAGGGGTGGTCGACCACCTCTCCTAGTCCTAATAGGACTAGGGGAGGGGGGGGAGGCGCGCAGCCCTTATGGGCAGCCCTTTCACCTTTCCACTAAGGCCCACTAAGGCCCATATGGCTCCCGGGGGGTTCCGGTAACCTCCCGGTAATCCGGTAAAATCCCGATTTCACCCGGAACACTTCCGATGTCCAAACATAGGCTTCCAATATATCAATCTTTACGTCTCGACCATTTTGAGACTCCTCGTCATGTCCGTGATCACATCCGGGACTCCGAACAACCTTCGGTACATCAAAATGCATAAACTCATAATAACTGTCATCGTAACATTAAGCGTGCGGACCCTACGGTTCGAGAACAATGTAGACATGACCGAGACACGTCTCCAGTCAATAACCAATAGCGGGACCTGGATGCCCATATTGGCTCCTACATATTCTACGAAGATCTTTATCGGTCAGACCGCATAACAACATACGTTGTTCCCTTTGTCATCGGTATGTTACTTGCCCGAGATTCGATCGTCGGTATCCAATACCTAGTTCAATCTCGTTACCGGCAAGTCTCTTTACTCGTTCCGTAATACATCATCTCACAACTACCATATTAGTTGTAATGCTTGCAAGGCTTATGTGATGTGCATTACCGAGAGGGCCCAGAGATACCTCTCCGACAATCGGAGTGACAAGACCTAATCTCGAAATACGCCAACCCAACATGTACCATTGGAGACACCTGTAGTACTCCTTTATAATCACCCAGTTACGTTGTGACGTTTGGTAGTACCCAAAGTGTTCCTCCGGTAAACGGGAGTTGCATAATCTCATAGTTATAGGAACATGTATAAGTCATGAAGAAAGCAATAGCAACATACTAAACGATCGGGTGCTAAGCTAATGGAATGGGTCATGTCAATCAGATCATTCAACTAATGATGTGACCTCGTTAATCAAATAACAACCACATGTCTATGGTTAGGAAACATAACCATCTTCGATTAACGAGCTAGTCAAGTAGAGGCACACTAGTGACGTTTAGTTTGTCTATGTATTCACACAAGTATTATGTTTCCGGATAATACAATTCTAGCATGAATAATAAACATTTATCATGATATAAGGAAATAAATAATAACTTTATTATTGCCTCTAGGGCATATTTCCTTCACGCTGGGGACCGGCAAGTCGCAGTTCATACCTCGAAGGCGTCATTCTGGCAAACCCAGATAAGGATAACTTCCTCGTGCCTTACTTTCCCGAGTAAGTCATCCCCTCACCGCCCCGTAACATATGATTTCTTAGATTTCGATCGTTCTTTTTTTCTAACATTCCGTGTTTTGTGCAGTGACACACATTGCACACTCATCCTCTTAAGCCCGAAATATTCCATGGCCACGTATTTCGACTCGGACCGTCAGTCGAAGAAAGACTACACAAATATCAAGAAAGTTCTTGATGATGTTCTCCCCGGCTACGCCAGATCTGGAGGCACCTTCAGCAGGCCAATTCGTAGGTACGGCAAGCACGTGTTCGCCCACAATATGACGTTCCTGCGTCAAGCAGCCGCCTGGCGGTCAGAAGGATGCCTACTACGCCCTCCATCACATGCGGGCGATCGTACGGGACCATAATCACCTTCTGCTACCAAATAATCTCAAAGATTGGGCCGCAAGCTTGTCGGCAATCCAGGACGCGGGAACATCAGACAAGAATTCTTTCGCATCCCGTCGGAGTTTGCGGAAATCATCCATCAAGATGTCCTTCGTACCTCGGGGCAGTTCTACCTCAGATATCAACCGTCCAACAGTGAGATAGAAACAACGCTACAAATGCAGGCTGACAACGCCCGCGATTTCATGACCATCACGAACAAACGGCGGCTTCATCCATGCTCCGGTCCCTGAGTCAGTCGAAAGTAGTGATGCTATGTAGTTCTGAAATATCGATTAGCTCATGTTGTAATTAAACTTTAATGAACTTGTATGTCTCTTTGGTTTGGACAGTCGTTCAACTTATATGTAATCGATGCTATTTATTAGTAGGACCATGAATCGTGCTATTAATGTGTTGCTTTTCTCTTCCGATCCTTTTGTTGCATACTTATATATTGCTTATGTATTGTCTGTGAATTGCTACTAACGTTTTGTTTGGCTAGTGCATAGAGATGTGTCGTATGTCGTGTACAAGGGTAAGGTTCCCGGAGTCTACGACGACTGGGAGGAGTGTCGGAGACAGGTTCACCGTTTCAGCGGTAACAGTTACAAAGGGTACACCACTAGGGCGGAGGCGGAAGCTAGATACACGCGCTATCTAGCGGGAGAGAGGAGGGAGCGGAGGAGGAACCGGATGAAGACCAGTTTCATCGCGATGATGCTCATCGTGATGACCGCAGCTCTCTTCTATGTGATGGTAGTTTAGATGATCGATATCGACTTGTAATGTGAAGACAAACTCGCCTACTCGCGGTCTCGAGACTTGTAATGTTCTAACTTTGTTCGGTCTTTTGAATTCGGAGACTAATATGATGAATTGTATTCGGAGACTAATCTTCTATTGTATTCGATGAATCTGCTGTTTATATGTTGTGCTGTCTATATTCTGTGCAGTAATATATTTTGTAACTGTGCAAATATCAGAAAAGAAAAAAAATTCCTAATATTCATACTAGTGGCGCACCACACTGCACTTTAGTGGCGCACTGCAATAAACACACTAGTGGCGCATGTGACGCCCCCAGACCGTTGCGCCAGGTGTCTGCCAGATATTCGCTGTTGTTGCCTTGTCATTTGTTTGCGTGTCATGCATTTCATATCATGTCATCATGTGCATCGCATTTGCATACATGTTCGTCTCATGCATCCGAGCATTTTCCCCGTTGTCCGTTTTGCAATCCGGCGCTCCTATGTCCTCCGGCATCCCCTTTTGTTTCTTTTCGTGTGCGGGTGTTAAACGTTCTCGGATTGGACTGAGATTTGCCAAGTGGCCTTGGTATACTGCCGGTAGACCGCCTGTCAAGTTTCGTGCCATTTGGACTTCGTTTGATACTCCAACGGTTAACCGAGGAACCATAAAAGCCTCGTGTGTGTTGCAGCCCAACACCCCGTCAAAGTGGCCCAAAACCCATCCAAACCCCCTCCATCTTCTCGGTCGTTCGATCAAGATCGCGTGGCCGAAAACCGCACCTCATTTGGACTCTCCTAGCTCCCTCTACCTACAAATATGTGTCTCCCTCCGAAATTCTCGGCAGATAAAACCCTAGATCCAACTCCCTCCGTGCCGCCGGACATGTCCGTCCGCGCCGGACACGCGTCCACCGCCCTCACCACGTCGTTCGGAGCCAATCAGCATCCGACACATCATCGCTGCCGCCTTCCGAATCCAACCTGCGCCCGCCACCTGTCCCACCGCCTTTCGCCACCGCTCCGGCCAGCCGCGGCCCGCGGGGCCCGTTCCCCACCGCCGCGCACCCGAGGCTCCCGCGCCTCCCGCGAGCGCCGCCGTGCTCCCTCTGCCGCCTAATGCAGCGCCGGTCGCCGGACCTCACCGCGCCCGAGGCCGCTCACCTCCGGAATCCTGCTCCGCCGCCGCCCCTGTCTGCCGGCGCGGCCCGCGCCGCGCCGGTCCTCGCCGGCCCCCGGATGCGCCGCCCCGACCCCTCTCCGGCCGGATCTGGTGTCCCCAGTCCTCCGGTGTAAGCCCCAGATACACTTTCCATATTTGTATCCAACTCTTGCCGTTTCCGGCGCTAACTTATATTTATTTCTCGGGTTCGGGTCTTTGTCTCGTGTGTTGTTTCTTTTCGTGCCATCTCATATCATTGTCATCTCGTGCATTGCATTTGCATACATGTTCATCTCATGCATCCGAGCATTTTCCCCGTTTGTCCGGTTTTGCATTCCGGCGCTTTCGGTTCTCCTCCGGTGGCATTTCTAGCTTTCTTTCATGTGTGGGGATTCAAACATTTCCGGATTGGACCGAGACTTGTCATGCGGCCTTGGTTTACTACCGGTAGACCGCCTGTCAAGTTTCGTATCATTTGACTTCGTTTGATACTCCAACGGTTAACGAGGGACCAAAAGGCCTCGTGTGTGTTTGCAGCCCAACACCCCTCAAATTTGGCCCAAAACCCACCAAACTCTTCTCCATGTCCTAGAGCGTTCGATCACGATCGCGTGGCGCGAAAACCGCACCTCATTGGACTCTCCTAGCTCCACTTATGTGCCTATTTAAAGGCCCCCCCCATTTTCGGATCTCGTCTTCCCCCGTCCTCCTCCTAGAAAAAAAAACAGATTCAAACCCCCCCCACCGACGGACGTGTCCGGATCCGACCGGACAACGTCCGCCGCCGCCGCCAGACCTACCGCGCCCGCCACGTCACCTCCGCCGTCGCCCGACAGCCCCGGCCCGCGCGGAGCCCGCCGACGCGAGGCCGCATCGCCGGCGCCTCCTCCTTCGCCCGAGGCCCGCCGCCCCGCCCTCGCCGGCGCCGCCCCGCCGCCGCCCGCATCAGCGCCGGCCGCGCCGCCTCTCCTCGCCCCGCACCGCCGGCCCCGACGCCTCCTCGCCGCGCCGCCGCGCGACCGCCTCCCCGCCGGCGCCGCCGACCGCCGCCGCTGCCCCGGCCTCGCCCCGCCTCGCCGGCCTCCTCCCCAAGCTCCGGCTCCGGCGAGCTCCTCCGGCTGCTGCAGTAACTCGGGCGGTGCCTCGGTTTCCGTGCGCTGGATCTGGATCTGGGTTGACCCCCTCTCCCCCGAAACCCTAACTCCCAGATTTTTATGCATTCTTTGACTGCTTGTATCTCCGCAACCGTAGCTCCGTTTTGGGCATATGATATATCAAAATCTTCGCCTCGACATGTACATCATTTCATTCCATTGCATCATTTGCATTTGAGGTCATCTTGATTCCCAAAATGCTGTTAGTAGGAGGCTTCGTGAGTTAAATTGCAGATCCGTTAGTTCATCATAGACTTTTGTCATTTTTGCCATGTTTAATCCGTGCATGATATGCCTGTGCCCCTTTGGGATGAATTGTTAAGCATTTTGTCTTCTTTCCAGAGGTGCCACCCATGCATTTTTAGGATGTGTGTGTTGTCTTGTGCAAGCTTGCGAAGAGAGGTACCTGAGATTGCTGATTTCAGGGACTTAGTGATTTTCACTAAGTCTGGGATATTTTAGTTCATGATGCTATATGTCCAGCTTGTTTCCTAGTGATCCGTGCCTCTTTTGAGGATGATCAGTAAGGGAGTTTTGATATTTATGTTATGCTCTATCCATCCATGTCTTTGTTTGCATATGTGGAGTGCTCTAGGTTGACTCAATCGAGCTCAACTTTTGCTTCGTTGTTAATCTGGGCAGATCGTCAACTTGTTTGCGATTTTGCCGATGCTACCGTTAGTGTTCCATGCATGCTATGCCTTTGTTCTTGCCATGTGTAGCTAGCATATTGTGCCTTCTTGCTGGATATATGCTTGCTTTGCCATGACTTGCACCGTAGTGAGTGCATCGAGCTCGTTTACATGCCTTCGTGAGTTAAATTTCTGCATGTCTCAGTTTTCACTAAGTCTGAAAACTGATTGTGTTCGAGCTATGTTCGTGAGCTCGGTAGAGTATTTTGTGAACCCTTTTGGCCCCAGGTCACTTTGGGTGTTTTGTTAAGCTTGTTGAGTAGCTCCATGCCATGTTCTTACTTGTCATGTTCAGGTTTTTATCATGTTGTTTTGCTGCTCCGAAGAGGGCTTCGTGATCTGAAATTTCAGGCTAGTGTTAATTTCACTAAGTCTGGAATCTGTTTTGCGTTTGCGTTTTTTGCCATGCTTGTTTGAACCTCTTAATGGATGAATTTGCCTATGGCTCAGTGCTAGTGTTTTGTTAACCATCTTGTGTACATCACTGCCATGTATTTTGTTTTCATGTTTGGTGGCTGTAGCATGTTCATTTCATTGCATTTAGATGCCTACTTGCTGTAAATCGCAGACCGGTGTCATATCTTAGAAACGCTTGCCATTTCCAAACCGTAACTCCGATTCCAATGATCTTTATATCGTTTTCAAGCGATTTCATCCCCTCTATCCAGTGGCACCCTTGGAATTCCAAGTTGGGGCCAGGTTCATGCATTTCCTGTCATATCTTGCATTTTGCATCCCGCATCGCATCCCGCATAGCATATCATCATTTCATCATATTGCCTGGTCTTGCACGTGGTTGATTGTATCCTTGTTGCTTGTTTGTCTTGTTGGGTAGAGCCGGGAGACGAGTTCGCTACCGAGGAGCCCGTTGAGTTTGCTTGTGAGGATCCAGTCAACTTTGACAACTGTGCAGGCAAGATGATCATACCCTCGAAATCACTACTATCTTTGCTATGCTAGTTTGCTCGCTCTTGCTTTGCCAATGCTACGATGCCTACCTTTTTCTTTTCAGCCTCCCAATTGCCATGTTGAACCTCTAACCCACCATGTCCTAGCAAACCGTTGATTGGCTATGTTACCGCTTTGCTCAGCCCCTCTTATAGCGTTGCTAGTTGCAGGTGAAGATTGGAGGCCGTTCCTTGTTGGAACATTTATTTACTTGTTGGGATATCACTATATTGCTATGTTATCTTTATGCATCTATATACTTGGTAAAGGGTGGAAGGATCGGCCTCTCGCCTAGTGTTTTGTTCCACTCTTGCCGCCCTAGTTTCCGTCATATCGGTGTTATGTTCCCGGATTTTGCGTTCCTTATGCGGTTGGGTTATAATGGGAACCCCTTGATAGTTCGCCTTGATTAAAGCTTTTCCAGCAATGCCCAACCTTGGTTTTACCATTTGCCACCTAGCCTTTTCTTTCCCTTGGGTTCTGCAGACTCAAGGGTCATCTTATTTTAACCCCCCCCCCGGGCCAGTGCTCCTCTGAGTGTTGGTCCAAACCGTCAGCCGCCGGTGGCTAGCAGGGGAAACTCTGGGCTGGCCTACCGGAAGTTTAGACAATCTGAGTGTGCCCTGAAAAAGAGATATGTGCAGCTCCTATCGGGATTTGTCGGCACATTCGGGCGGTGTTGCTGGTCTTGTTTTAACCTGTCGAATTGTCTTGTTGTACCGGGTTATCGAGTCTAATCGGTGTGTCTCGGGTGGAGGTCTTTTCCTTCGTTGACCGTGAGATCTTGTCATGGGCTAAGTTGGGACCCCCCCTGCAGGGATTGAACTTTCGAAAGCCGTGCCCGCGGTTATGGGCAGATGGGAATTTGTTAATGTCCGGTTGTAGATAACTTAAACCTTAATTAATTAAAATGAATCAACTGAGTGTGTTGCCGTGATGGCCTCTTCTCGGCAGAGTCCGGGAAGTGGACACGGTGTTGGAGTAATGCTTGCGCAGGTTGTTCCTTCTAGTTTCTCGCTCGCGCTTTGCCTCCTCTTCTCGCTCTCTTTCGCGTATAAGATAGCCACCACATATGCTAGTCGCTTGCTGCAGCCCCACATATATTTGCCTTATCCATTCCTATAAGCTTAAATAGTCTTGATCGCGAGGGTGCGAGATTGCTGAGTCCCTGTGGCTCACAGACACTATAACTCCAGATGCAGGTCCAGGGGATTCCGCTCCAGGTGACGAGTACGAGCTCAAGTGGGAGTTTGACGAGGACTCTCAGCGTTATTATGTTTCCTTTCCCGATGATCAGTAGTGGTGCCTAGTTGGGGTTCGATTCAGGGCCTTGTCACAGGTTGGGTTATTTTTTCCATTTTGGCGCCGTAGTCGGGCCATGAGTGTTTGTTTGATGGATGTTATTTATGTACTCTGATGTGACGTGGCGAGTGTAAGCCAACTATGTTATCTCCCCCTTTTATTATGTATTACATGGGATGTTCTAATGATTGCCTGACTTGCGACATTGCTTTCAATGCGGTTATGTCTCTAAGTCATGCCTCGACACGTGGGAGCTATAGCCGCATCGAGGGCGTTACATTCAGCTTCCGGTATCTTCCTTTTATTTGTAACAATATCTTTCATATACTTAGCATAAGGATTCATTTTAAGCATATCAGTCAAACGCATACGCAAAAAGATAGGTCTAATCATTTCAGCAAAGCGCTAAAAATCCTCATCATCCTTTTTCTTGGATGTTTTAGGAGGAAAGGGCATGGGTTTCTGAACCCATGGTTCTCTTTCTTTACCGTGCTTCCTAGCAACAAAGTCTCTCTTATCATAACATTGATTCTTTGATTGTGGGTTATCAAGATCAACAGCAGGTTCAATCTCTACATCATTGTCATTGCTAGGTTGAGCATCAACATGAACATCATCATTAATATTATCATTAGGTTCATGTTCATTATTAGATTGTGTTTAAGCATCAGAAATAGAAATATCATTGGGATTCTCAGGTGTGTCAACAGCAGGTTCAATGGAAGCATGCAAAGTCCTATCATTTTTCTTTTTCTTCTTCTTAGAAGAACTAGGTGCATCAACATTAGTTCTCTGAGAATCTTGCTCAATTTTCTTAGGGTGGCCCTCAGGATAAAAAGGTTCCTGAGTCATTTTACCCCCTCTAGTCATAACTCTAACAGCATTATCATTTTTCCTATTTTTTAATTCATTGAGCAAATCATTCTGAGCTTTAAGTACTTGTTCTACTTGAGTGGTAACCATAGAAGCATGTTTACTAATGAGTTTAAGTTCACCTTTAACTCTAGACATATAATTACTCAAGTGTTCAATCATATAAGCATTATGTTTCAATTGTCTACCAACATAAGCATTGAAGTCTTCTTGTTTAACCATAAAATCATCAAACTCATCCAAGCATTGGCTAGCAATTTTAGTAGACGGGATTTCACATTTGTCAAATCTATAGAGAGAATTTACCTTTACTACCTGTGTCGGGTTATCAAGACCATGTATTTCTTAAATAGGTGGTAAATTCTTAACATCTTCAGCTTTAATACCTTTTTCTTTCTCATAGATTTATTTGCCTCTTGCATATCTTCAGGACTGTGAAATAGAATACCCCTTTTCTTCGGAGTTGGCTTGCGAGTTGGTTCAGGAAGTGTCCAATCATTTTCACTACTCAACATATTATTCAATAGCAATTCAGTTTGATCAAAAGTTCTTTCCCTGAAAACACAACCAACACAACTATCCAGGTGGTCTTTGGAAGCATCACTTAGTCCATTATAAAAGATATCAAGTATTTCATTTTTCTTGAGAGGATGATCAGGCAAAGCATTAAGTAATTGAAGAAGCCTCCCCCAAGCTTGTGGGAGACTCTCTTCTTCAATTTGCACAAAATTATATATTTCCCTTAGAGCAACTTGTTTCTTATGAGCAGGGGAATATTTAGCATAGAAGTAATAAATCATATCCTGGGGACTACACACACAACCAGGATCAAGAGAATTAAACCATGTTTTAGCATCACCCTATAATGAGAACGGAAAAAACTTAAGGATAAATTAATAGCGAGTTTTCTCATCATTAGTGAACAGGGTGGCTATATCATTTAATTTAGTAAGATGTGCCACAACAGTTTCAGAGTCATAGCCATAAAAAGGATCAGATTCAACCAAAGTAATTAACTCAGGGTCGACAGAGAAATCATAATCCTTATCGGAAATAAAGATAGGTGAAGTAGAAAAAGCAGGGTCATATTTCATTCTAGCATTCAAAGACTTTTCTTTAAGCTTAACTAATAATTTCTTAAGATCTTATCTATCATTGCAGGCTAAGAAGTCTCTAGGAGTTTCTTCATCCATAACATAACCCTCAGGAACAACAGGCAATTCATATCTAGGGGGAGAATCTTCATCATCACTTTCATCAATATTATCAATTTCAATAATTTCATTCTCTCTAACCCTAGCAAGTTATTCATCAAGAAATTCACCTAGTGGCACAGTATTATCAAGCATAGAAGTAGTTTCATCATAATTATCATGCAAAGCAAAAGTGGCATCATCAATAACATGCGACATATCAGAATGAATAGAAGGAGTAGGTGTCGCAAGTTTACTCAAAACAGAAGGTGAATCAAGTGCAGAGCTAGATGGCCGTTTCTTACCTCCCCTCGTAGTTGAGGAAAAAATCTTGGTTCTTTTATCTTTCAAGTTCTTCATAGTGATCAGCAGATATAAATCCCAAGTGACTCAAAGAATAGATCTATGCTCCCCCGCAACGGTGCCAAAAAATAGTCTTGATAACCCACAAGTATAGGGTATTGCAATAGTTTTCGAGGGTAGAGTATTCAACCCAAATTTAGTGATTCGACATAAGGGGAGCCAAATAATTCTCAAGTATTAGCAGATGAGTTGTCAATTCAACCACACCTGGAAACTTAATATCTGCAGCAAACTATTTAGTAGCAAAGTAGTATGATAGTAGCGGTAACGGTAGCAAAAGTAATAGTTTTGGTTTTATAGTGATTGTAACAGTGACAACAGTAAAGTAACTAAGCAAAGATCAATATGTGAAAATCTCGTAGGCAATGGATCAGTGATGGATAATTATGTCGGATGTGATTCCTCATGCAATAGTTATAACATAGGGTGACACAGAACTAGCTCCAGTTCATCAATGTAATGTAGGCATGTATTCCGAATATAGTCATACGTGCTTATGGAAAAGAACTTGCATGACATCTTTTGTCCTACCCTCCCATGGCAGCGAAGTCCTATTGGAAACTAAGGGATATTAAGGCCTCCTTTTAATAGAGTACCGGACCAAAGCATTAACACTTAGTGAATACATGAACTCCTCAAACTACGGTCATCACCGGTAAGTATCCCGATTATTGTCACTTCAGGGTTAACGGATCATAACACATAATAGGTGACTATAGACTTGCAAGATAGGATCAAGAACTCGCATATATTCATGAAAACATAATAGGTTCAGATCTGAAATCATGGCACTCGGGCCCTAGTGACAAGCATTAAGCATAGTAAAGTCATAGCAACATCAATCTCAGAACATAGTGGATACTAGGGATCAAACCCTAACAAAACTAACTCGATTACATGATAAATCTCATCCAACCCACCACCGTCCAGCAAGTCTACGATGGAATTACGCACACACGGCGGTGAGCATCATGAAATTGGTGATGGAGGAAGGTTGATGATGACGATGGCGACGGATTCCCCTCTCTGAAGCCTCGAACGGACTCCAAATCAGCCCTCCCGAGAGATATTAGGGCTTGGCGGCGGCTCCGTATCGTAAAACATGATGAATCCTTCTCTCTCATTTTTTTCTCCCCGAACGTGAATATATGGTGTTGGAGTTGAGGTCGGTGGAGCGTCAGGGGGCCCACGAGGTAGGGGGCGCGCCCCCCACCCTTGTGGATAGGGTGTGGGCCCCTGGCCTTGATTCTTTCACCAGTATATTTTATATATTCCAAAAATATTCTCCGTTGATTTCCAGGTCATTCCGAGAACTTTTATTCCTGCACAAAAATAACACCATGGCAATTCTGCTGAAAACAGCGTCAGTCCGGGTTAGTTCCATTCAAATCATGCAAGTTAGAGTCCAAAACAAGGGCAAATGTGTTTGGAAAAGTAGATACATTGGAGACGTATCACTCAACAGTAATTTGTTCACCCACCGTATTATTTGCTGTCTTGAGAGAAGCCTCTAGTGAAACCTATGCCCCCTGGGTCTATTTTCATCATATAAGTTTCTGATCTACTATTTTGAAATCTTTTACTTTCCGATATATAAACCAAGAATATTTACTTTATCGTTTATCTATCTCTATCAGATCTTACTTTTGCAAGTAACTGTGAAGGGATTGACAACCCCTTTATCGCGTTGGGTGCAAGTTGTTTGATAGTTTGTCCAGGTATTTGGTGATTTGTGCGTTGTCTCCTACTGGATTGATACCTTGGTCCTCAAACTATGGGAAATACTTATCTATACTATGCTGCCTCACCCTTTCCTCTTCAAGGAAAAAACCAGTGCAAGCTCAAGAAGTAGCACACTGTCGCCTTCTTCGCCATACTCCATCCGTAACCATCGGCCATCTCTCTCAGGACGGCCAACCGGCAACCGCTCCCACATCCAAATAGAGAGGGTCCAGAAAAATCCACACATACTGGAGCTCTCTTCAGTCCTCTGTGTTGCGTCGTCCAGCTACGAACATCAAATGATGATCAGATAACACAATCTAAAGCAGCATACACACATCCATAAATGAATGTTGAGCTATTTATCATACCGAGCAGTATAGGTACGCGAGGCCGACGGACCCCCAGATGTACCCCGCATCCTAGTGCTCCAGGAAGCCGAGATACATCCATAGGGCGCTATCCCCCGAGCAGTCTGGAAACATGACCTCCGTTAGGAGGTACCACAAGTAGGCCCTCGCGAAATGCTCCACGGTCCGCTCATCAACATCTTCTGGTCGTACGGTCCAGTTGTCCTGGAGCCACTTGAGTGGCACACCAGATGTTCGGTTCCCCTTCATGGCAGGGCAGTCGCCGATGAGTGAGATAACCCTCTCCCACCAGTTGGTCCTCTCCACTCACCCAGTGAGAGCCTGGCCCTGGATCGGTAGGGCCGTCATCATGGCGAAGTCCTCGATTGTCACCATCTTCTCACCACATGGGAGATGTAAACTATGCATCTTGGGGTGCCACTGATCGACCAATGTTGTGAGATTCGAGTGGACGAGCTTCGGCGACTTTCGTTTGAACTGAAGCACGAAACCCAACAGTCGTGCTCTCCTGAAGTACGGCGTGTAGCACTCGTCATACTGCATCTGAACGGCCTTCTTGTGGCCCCTCATCCGCAATTGGGGTAGCATCTGTCAAAATGTAAATGGAAATAGTTAGTAACTTCATTTCTCATAATAACCAATAACTTCTGCAACAACTTGATCATAATTATTACCACTCCATTCTCCACAAAACGGCGCGATGACTGTTGTCGAAAGCATGGTCAAGCATGGTTTACTTGTTGCCAATGTTGGGCAGAAGGGGGGCCTCCTGAAAATATTGCAAATGCATCATGTCATATTCAACCAACATGCATCATATCATATTAATAAATTCTAGGATATTCAACTTACATCAATCAATAAAAATATCATAAAAGATATAATCAACAATGGAATATGCAAATGAATCATGTTAGTCAAACTAAACACCTAGTTACTATATTAATGCGAATGAATCATATTTAATAAAACTAAAAAATCATATTGAATCAACAATCATATATATATATCCATCATATCTCTAATCAATCATTTTAATCCATCATATAACATTAACCAGTCATATTCAATGACGTCACCGCATCAATCATATTCAACCACATCAAACATCAATGAATAATAAAAAATTGAACATGAACTATATTATATAGAAACATGAACTAGGATTCATCTACTACATTGAAATTGGGTCTATCTGTTAGAAATATGCCCTAGAGGTAATAATAAAGTGGTTATTATTATATTTCCTTAATCATGATAAATGTTTATTATTCATGCTATAATTGTATTGATCGTAAACTTAAATACATGTGTGAATACATAAACAAATACCAAGTCCCTGGTAAGCCTCTACTAGACTAGCTCGTTGATCAAAAGATGGTTAAGGTTTCCTGTCCATTGACATGAGTTGTCGTTTGATAACGGGATCACGTCATTAGGATAATGATATGATGGGCAAGACCCATCCGTTAACATAGCATATGATCGTTCACTTTATTGCCATTGCTTTCTTAATATCAAATACATATTTCTTCGACCATGAGATCATGCAACTCCCGGACACCGGAGGGTGCTAACAAAGTGTGCAAACTCTAGTGATCCATCTATGGACTGGTGCAAGCATCTCGGAGTTGGAATATACGCTTTGATGAGGTGATCAAATCATTTAGTTTTGTACAGACTTGCGGCGAAGTCTGTATTTACAAGAAAGTGAGTGGGAGCTCGTAGCATTTATGATATTATATGTGGATGACATATTGCTGATTGGAAATGATATAGAATTTTTGGATAGCAAAAAAGTATATTTGAATAAAAAATTCAATGAAAGACCTCGGTGAAGCTGCTTACATATTAGGCATCAAAATCTATAGGGATAGATCAAGACGCTTAATAGGACTTTCACAATGCACATAATTGATAGAGTTCTGAAGAAGTTCAAAATGGACCAGTCAAAGAAAGGGTTCTTGCCTGTGTTGCAAGGTGTGAAATTGAGTCAGACTCAAAGTTCGACCACGGCAGAAGGTAGAGATAGAATGAAAGTCATTCCCTATGCCTCGGCCATAGGTTCTATAATGTATGCCATGCTGTGTACCAGACCAGATGTGTGCCTTGTCATAAGTTTGGCAGGGAGGTACCAAAGTAATCCAGGAGTGGATCACCGGACAACGGTCAAGAATATCCTGAAGTACCTAAAAAGGACTTCGGATATGTTTCTTTTTTATGAAGGTGACGAGGAGCTCGTCGTAAAGGGTTACGTTGATGCTAGCTTCGACACAGATACAGATGACTCTAAGTCACAAACCAGATAAGTATTTATATTGAATGGTGGAGCTGTCAGTTGGTGCAGTTCTAAGAAGAGCATCGTGGCGGGATCTATATGTGAAGCGGAGTACATAGCTGCTTTGGAAGCAACGCATGAAGGAGTCTGGATGAAGGAGTTCATATCCGATCTAGGTGTGATACCCAGTGCATCGGGTCCAATGACAATTTTTTGTGACAACACTGGAGCAATTGCTTTAGCAAAGGAGTCCAGGTTTCACAAGAGAACCAAACACAACAAGCGACGCTTCAACTCCATTCGTGAAAAAGTCAAAGGATGGAGACATAGAAATTTGTAAAGTACATACGGATCTGAATGCGGCAGACCCGTTGACTAAACCTCTTCCATGGGAAAAACATGATCAACACTTAGACTCTATGGGTGTTAGATTCATTACTATGTAATCTAGATTATTGACTCTAGTGCAAGTGGGAGATAGTTGGAAATATGCCCTAGAGGCAATAATAAAGTGGTTATTATCATATTTCCTTAATCATGATAAGGTTTATTATTCATGCTATAATTGTATTGATCAGAAACTTAAATACATGTGTGAATACATAAAAAAATACCAAGTCCCTAGTAAGCCTACTAGACTACCTCGTTGATCAAAAGATGGTTAAGGTTTTCTGACCATAGACATGAGTTGTCGTTTGATAACGGGATCACGTCATTAGGAGAATGATATGATGGACAAGACTCATCCGTTAGCATAGCATATGATCGTTCAGTTTATTGCAACTGCTTTCTTAATGTCAAATATATATTTCTTCGACCATGAGATCATGCAACTCTCGGACGCCGGAGGAATGCCTTGTGTGTATCAAACGTCACTTCGTAACTGCGTGATCATAAAGGTGCTATACAGGTATCTTCGAAGGTGTTTGTTGAGTTGACATGGATCGAGATTGGGATTTGTCACTCCGTATGATGGAGAGGTATCTCTGGGCCCTCTCGGTAATACAACAACACAAGAAGCTTGCAACCAAAATGACTAATGAGTTAGTTACAAGATGGTGTATTACGGAACGAGTAAAGAGACTTGCCGGTAATGAGATTGAACTAGATATGGAGATACCGACAATCGAATCTCGGGTAAGTAACATATCGACGGACAAAGTGAATTATGTATGTTTTCATAAAGGTTTGGCCGACAAAGATCCTAACAGAATATGTAGGAACCAATATGAGCATCCAGGTCCCGCTATTGGTTATTGACCAGAGAGCATCTCGGTCATGTCTACATATTTCTCAAACCCATAGGGTCCGCACGCTTAACGTTCGATGACGATTTTATATGAGTTATGTGATTTGGTGACCGAATGTCGTTTGCAGTCCCGGATGAGATCACAGACATGACGAGGAGCTCCGGAATGGTCCGAAGGTAAGATTGATATATAGGATGATAGTATTCGGTCTTCGAAAGAGTTTCGAAATACACAGGATAATTATCAGATCAACGGAAGGGGTTCCGAAAGGTCACGGGGGTTGTCGGGCCTAACGGGCCAAAAGGAGGGAGCACACCAGCCCACAAGGGGGCCGATGCGCCCACCTCCTGGTCGTTGGCCCTAGGAAAGGAAAGGGGAGGGGCTAGCCCCCTCCCGTCTTTCTTCTCACAAGGAAGAAGAAAGGAGAGGCGCCCTAGGGGCCGTCGACCCCCTTTCCTTCCCCCGCGTGCCAAGTAAGGAAGGGGGCGCACCTTGGCAGGCGCCCAAGGGCAGCCGTCGGTCCCCTTGGGGCGCGCCCTAGACTGCCTCCCCTCCCCCTCCACCTATATATATGAGAGGAGGGGAGGGGCGCCATACACCACGAATCCCCAGGCCGTGTGGCCGCGCCCCCTCTCCCTCTAGTTCCTCCTCCGCTCTAAATCTGTTGTGCTTGGCGAAGCCCTGCGGAAACCGTTTCACCACCACTGTCACCACGCCATCGTGCTGCCGGAACTCATCTACTACTTCGCCCCTCTTGCTGGATCATGAAGACGAGGATGTCATCGAGGTGAACGTGTGCTGAACTCGGACGTGCTGTACATTCGGTGCTTGATCGGAACGGATCGCGAAGGTGTACGACTACATCAACCGTGTTGATAAACGCTTCCATTTAGCGATCTACATGGGTATGTAGATGCTCTCCCCCTCTCATAGGTATGCATCTTCATGGATAGATCTTGCGTGTGCGTAGAATTTTTTTGTTTTCAATGCAACATTCCCCAACACTATCAAATTCAATCATATTCAACCACATCAAACATCAATGAACAATTCAAAAAAAATATGAACATGACTAGGGTTCATCTACTAGATGAAATAGGGTTCTATCATATTCAACCATATCAAACATCATATTACTCCTAACTAAACAAACTTAAAACAAGAAAAATCAAAATCTACTTGATGAAATAGGGTTCATCTTGTGTCGAATAATGCATCGAATCAAAAGGTTTTTCACTAAAACGAATTGGAGGGATTGAGAGAGCTTACTTTTCTCGTTTCGGAATCATCTCGATCCGCGAAAATGGTGGAGAAACAAAGAAGATTGGAGGGGGGAATGGAGGGGATGAGAGAGGCGCCTCCCTCTTTGTTCTTGCGGCCGCGCATGGGAGAAGATGGGGTCTCCGGTGGTAGGGTTGCACAACCACCGCCAGGGTCCACGACGGTAGGGTGGATGGCAGGAGACGACTGCCATTTACTCGGGATGACGTGGATGAGTGGGCTACCGCCTAGAATTTGGGCGGTAGCCTGTATAACCCTACCGCCAGCGTCGTCGGCGGTAGGAAAAAGGGTCAAATCACAAAACATTTTTAAACCGGGGTCAGATCCGGCTAAACTTTGCGCAAATGGTCAAAACACCAAAATCGGCTCCCGTAATCACCCGTATGTCATGCGCCTGCAACTTGTCAAGCCGGTGACGAGGCTTAGCGGTTGGCACGTCGTGCACCGTAGGTACTATTTCCTCGTCTTCGGCAGCATGCTGGCACTGACACACCCCTTTGCCTCTCGTGTGTGTATATATCTGATATGAAAAAAAAAGTAATTGTGAAAAGTCAAAGAATTATATAAAACTTTTTGAGGAACAAAATTGTCCTTCTTGTACTCGTATAAATAGATTCACCAAGGATTTACTTTCATGGCATTCTAGGTTGACAATAACAAGTTATTATTCACACTTTTTGTCCAGGGAATTTTGTTTGTTTTGCCCTGATTTCGACGGGAGCTTTCTCTTGGTGAAACTTTATATATGAATACAACATAAGGTCAAGTTTTTTTAAAAAAAAGTTTCAGTTTTTTAACTTTCTTCTGGACTTACTATTTTTTTTTCATATCAGGTGCATATACACCCGAGAGCCAAAGGGTATTTCCCATACCGGCATGCCCTACTTGTCAAAACAAACTGTGGAGTTAAGATTTTGAAAAAAAAAAGTAACAAGCCATGAAGGACTAGTTTCTAGTAGATACCAATAGGTGCTAAACTAGAAATTATGGCAGCCGAGTAAATGCCAGTTACCACCCAGGAAACATTGTCATCAAGGATGAAAAGGATCAAACAGTACTGCTAGTAAGGCCGGTGAGATTCGGTCAAGTATATAAAAAGTTAACCATGCACATGTACACCCTGCAATAGTACAATCACTGTTGGGCTGTAGAGGGTGCTGGGACAGGTCAAATATATGTGTGGGGCTTTGTATTGGACATGACTATGCAACATGCCCACATGCATTATCCAAATAGTTTCTATCTGACACCTCAAAATACTTAAAACTGGAAAATTATTTATGGAAATTCTCTTGGAGCAAAGTTTGACCGCTGTGCTTAATATTTTTTGAAATTTTGATTATGCTGATAATGACACCCTGATCTATTTACTGCGACCAACAAATTAAGCTACTCCCTCCGTTTCTTTTTAGTCTGCATATAAGTTTGTTCAAAGTCAAACAAAAAATCAAGATTCACAATATGAAATCAATATTGTTAGATGCATCATGTAATTAATTTTCATACCATATATCTTTAGTATTGTAGACGTTGGTATTTTTTTCTACAAAGTTGGTCAAACTTTATAAAATTTCACTTTGATCAAATCTTATATGCAGACTAAAAAGAAACGGAGGGAGTACTAAATTGCCGCATTCGTGCTAAGTTTATGTGAAATTAGTCATCCTATATTCTCGCAAATAATAGTAGGGCATGAGATTATCAGCTAAAACAAGGTCAACTGTGCAACATAGGATTCTGATTTCTTTGCACCTCCATCTTTTTTTTTACATGACCTCCATCTAGTTTGTATCCTGAACAGTGCCGGAGCTATAAAAGAAAGGCCCTTCACAAAAAAGTAGGAGTATCTCTTTTCAGGGTGAGGTTATGTGCTGCCCACTGCGAGTTCCACCAAGAGCACCTATTAGGCTGGCTTAGTAACCGTGCGCCATCTGACATCATTTTTGTTTTTCGTCCTTTCTTCCGTTTTTATTCACCTTTTTGTTTTTTCCTTTCCTTAAATTTTATTTTATATTTCAAAGTATTCTCTACAAAAGTATATACAGTACAAAAAATGTCCTTGGAAATTATCCAAAAAATATATATATATATACATTACAAAAATTATTTAAATAATTTAAAAAAATGTTAATCATTCATTTTAAAATGTTAAAATATGCATAGAAAAATGTTAATCATGTACACAGAAAATGTTTGTCAGATTTATAAATGCCACACGTTTGAAAAAGTGTGCATGACATTTAAAAAATTTATACAATGTACGAAAAATTGTCCTAATAAGAGAAGTATCTTTCATACAATCATAAAAATGTACGTTATATTTTAAATAATGTCCACAAGTTTCGAAAAATGTTTTTGTCACATTTAAAGAAAAAGTGTATACAATGTAAAAAAATGATTGCGTAATGCGAAAAAATGTTTCATACAGTTCAAAAAGTGTATGTGACATTCAAAGAAAAACTGCAGCAATTAAAAATATGCTCATGATATTAAGAAACTGTTTGTAGAATGCAAAAAAAAATTCCCGCAGGTTCAAAAAATGTTTATTTCCAATAAAAACTGTAGGTGACATTTTAAAAAATATTCACGTGTTTCCAAAAAAATCCATGGAAATTTCAAAGTGTTTATAGAATGTAAAAAAACATAATCGTGTAGTTTCAAAAAAATATTTATGCCATTAAAAACATGTTTCACGTATGCGCTAAAAATGTATATTGTGCAATGAGAAAAATTAGACATGTATTTGAAAAACAAAACCAATTAAAATTGACAAAATGATCAAAGAAAACAAAGGAAAAGCTAAAAGTATAACGGGGAATTAAAAATCGAAGAAAACCGTTGTAGAAAAACAATGGAAAAAAGAAAAACCTAGGAAAATCAGTGAACAAACGAAGAAAAAATTAAAACGAGAAAAAGGGAAGAAAACCGAAGCACAGCGAGCGACCTAGGTTTTTGCGCATGACAAACCCTAATGAGCCCGCCCGATTCGCTCGCCCGTAGGCGATTCCTATTATATTTCTGCCGACACATAGCCCACGCGCTCTTTTAAGGGTGCGACTAGATGGCCGGCCCAATTTGCTGCCGCGGATTTGCTTAAAAAATAACCACCCACGGATTAGGTATTTCTTGGCCTTTTCCCGTTTTGTGCGTTTCTGGTTTTTCTATATTTTTATTTTTTATTTGTCTGGTTTTTCTGTTTTATATTTTGTTTGTTTTCCCTTTTCATATTATATTTTTATTATACTATAATATTTTTATTTTTCCTTTGTGATTTTTTCAACACTTTTTAAATTTGACTAAAATTTTTAAAGATGTTTTAATACTTTTAAAAATATCCAAACACTTTTTTTTATTGTATGGACATATTAAAATAAAGTGAACATTTCACAGTTATGCAGAATTATTTTTTCAAAATGCGCGTTTTTCTTCAAATTACGTGAACACTTTTCAAATTGAGTGGTTTTTAAAAACATTGCATGAAGATTTTCCGAAATGCATGGTTATTATTTTTAAATAGGCAAGCCGTTTCCAAAATTTGTGAAGATTTATAGAAATGCACGAAAATATACATAAAAGTTTTAATTTACCTAATTCATTTTTTTAAAGATAAAAGTGAAACAAAGATTACTAGAAGAATGCAGGAAAAAAAGAAAGGAACTAACTTGCAGATCGTACTACAACAGATTACGTGTCAGAGTACCCGGAAACTATGAAACGGTCACAAATGTCTCAAACACACGTGAAAATATGAATATTGCGTCCCAAAAGAAAAAAATAAAGAATATTTGCACCTTACTCCTTGAAAAATTAGGCGAGTGCCAAAGCAAATGACATCTATATCTATGTACAATACATGAGTGGCCTGGCATATGCATTATGTCGTACCATCAGACGAGGTTTTGCAAGAGGTGCACAAGAGCATCCGTGTAGTTCTCCGCGAGCTTCACCAGCGTGCCGGCCACCGCATCGGCCGCGCCCTCCAGCGCCTCCGTCAGCGCTTTGGCCGCCTCCTCGCTGCCGTCCCGTGCTGCCTCCATGAGCTCCACAACCGTAGACGCGGCGAACTCCACCGTGCCGGCCACCGCGCTCCAGAGCGACTCGAGAAACGCCGAGACGACGGCCACCGCCACGTCCCAAACTAGGCCGAAGACGAACTCGACCGCCGCTTCGAGCACGCCCTTGGTCGCGTTGAGCGCCGCGTCTGCCGCCTGCCCCGGCAGCCTGACCAGGTCGACGGCGGCGACGGCGAGGAGGGCGAGGCCCCGGAAGAGCACTAGGGCGGCGAGCTCCAGGCAGGAGCCCAGAAGCCACAGAGCTAGTCTTACGAGCACGACGAGTGCCATGCATGCACTTACTAGTGGCACAAACAAATGTGGAGTGTCCCAAGTTTGGATTATTTGGTGGCCCTATGATGAGTACAATTTTTGTGTTGCTTGGAGTGCATGCCATGCAAGGAGAGGCGTCCAGGATGGGTGTTCCGTTCCTTGTAAGGTTTTCTTTGAGAGCTTGGGTAGCCTTTTTATGAGGTGATGAGGTGGTGCCAACTCGTTGCTTCTAAGGTTTACTATGATCGTTGCTTGAATTTCGGTGCTTGAATTTCCATTTTCATGCGGTGCATGTGGTATAAGCTTTGAAAATCCCCAAAACTCCATAAACATGTGTGCTCTCACACATCGTTTTATTTAAACAGAGGCAAAAACTTTTGGAACATGATTGATCTCGAATACTTTGCACGGCAATGCTCCACATGAAGCCTCGTTATTTACCGTGGCAAGAATAGTTGAGTGCAAAGAGTAGACATTGCAAAAAAATAAAATAAAAAATCCATGCGTTACTCCCGTTCCAGATTTGCCAGGAGATGAGCATTTGCAACGACATCAACGCTTTTATCCGATGGCCATGGTGTGGCGCGGACGATCACCTTTAGCTAGAAGTTTGCAAGTTGGCCCAATCCTCCAAAGATGCGTACTCAAGGCGAAGCCAATATCACACCAAATACAGATTGAGAACCGGCAACAAAACATGAGGTGTGCAGCAGGCTCCGACACCCTATTGCACAACTTCAATAGCCCACAGTTTGGCAAACTCTGGCTATGAAGGCGGTTAGCTGTACAACTTTTATTTTGAAAGATTAGTCACACGAAGAACTTGACTTTTGGGGACGAACAATTGTTCCAAACTGCTGATTTCATGACTGTCGGAGTGAGCCCCTCAAACTGGGCCTTGTACACAGATTTCTATGAGCAGGAGCCCGAGGCAATGAGCTTCCATAGTATGGCATCCGGGCGACCGGGACTTCATTATTTAGGTGTACCTCATTAAGAAGATCCCAAAGGGAGAAAAACTCCATGATGTGCTTCACATCCAATCTTGCTGATATGTCAATCTTGTTGATCCATTCATCTCCCATAAGAGCCTCAATGATGTTTTGTTCTTAAGCTTGGACTAATTAAAAATTGAGGGAGCTATCTCTTTAGGCTTCCCCATTAAGTCATGGCACATGTCAAAATTTTGTCAACTTCCCGTCTCTAATTGTGATGGTAGTGCACTTGTAGAAATGATCCATGTCGACCATATCACACAGGGTTCCCATGCCAACCCACACCTTGGTCGGTTTTGTCTGTTCAAGCCACAACCACCTAAGATGGAGGGCCCTCACAATTTTTTTAATGCCAAGGATCCCCAACTCCCCCAAGTTTGTTGGGTGGCAAACAAGATCCATTTGACTTTGCATTGCCCTCTCGAATCCTTGTACGAACCAACCATAGAAAAGGCCTTAGAAGATTGATAATGGCTTTGGTCGTTCCCTTAGGGCATCTCCAGCCGTTCGGCCCCCCAGGGCGCCTAAATAGAGCGGTCTGGGGGCATGCCGGCGCTAGTTCGGCCCCTGGGGGCGACCTAGCTCCCAGTCACGCCCCCAAGCGCCGGCCCCAGGATGCGGGAAATTTGAACTAGGTCGTTCCCGCTCATAAAAGACACCACAAATCCGGCGATCGGACGTAGTCTGGCGTTACAAAAAACAGAGCGCCGCACGCCGTAAGTTCGCGTGTGCAACGAGTCACTCGGCGGGGTTGGCTCCAGGCGTTGGCGGAGTCGGCGTGCGCGGGCTCGGCGGTGTCGGAGCTGCTTCGGTGCTGGGCTGTGTCGGCGCGGCTTCGGTACTGCTGGGCGGCGATGTAGAGGCGTCGTTCGGGCTTGGCGTTCTTGTGGCCATGGGCGCGGGAGCTAGCGTCGTCGGCGTCATCGGCGTTGTCGTCTGCATCTGGTTTAGGATGAGGCCGCGCTCCGCCATGTACCACGCCCTGAGCTGCTCGTCGTTGCTCTGGAGCATGTCCGTCCCGCCCATCAGAAAAGCCATGTGGGTGTTCCTCTTCTTCGCGGCGACGTTCTTCCGGAGGAGGTCGACGTTGGTCCGGAGCAGGTCGAGCTTGATGGCGCTGTTCGTCATCAGCGACGACCACCGCGCCTCGGTCTTCTCTTCACGTAGGACGGCCCGGGCCTGGGCGTCGGCGAGGCAATGCTCGATGGACTCCTGCACTCGCGCGGTTGCCGCGTCGGCGTTTTTCCCCTTCTTTGCCAATTTGTGGCCGTCCGGCCGCCCCTCTGACGCGCCCGGAGTCGTCGCGTCCGGCTTGTATGTCTCCTTGGCCTTGTCGAGGGTACGTCGGACTTCCGCCCACTTCTCACACTTGTCAATGCGCTTGTAGACGTGGAGGTACTTGAAGTCGGCGTCGAGGTTGTCGCGCCGATACATGGTGAACATGCGCAGCAACTGCGCGGAGGAACAAACAGTTGGCGGGCGGCGGGCGTAGACGACGAAGAGATGCGGGCGAACGGTGTGCGTACCTGATCCTCAACGCTGGCGCCGCTCTCCGGGCGAGCCGCGACCTCCTCCATGATTCCATGTCATTTGTTGCATGCCCCCTGGATACGCCCCCAATGGTTCACCATCGCCTTGGAGCCGCGCTGCATGTAGACGCCTTTGAAGTAGGGGTCGACGAGCTTCCGCTTGTCGAACTCGGCCTTGATGCGGTCCCAGTACGTCTCGAAGCTCTGGTTCGTGCCGGTGGTCGGGTCGAGGCAGACAACTTTCCATGCTTCGGCGAGGCATTCCTCCTCCTTGGACGTCCACTTGATGCGCGGTTCGCCTGGCCTAGCCGCCCGCTTCTTCTTCTGGCGCCCCTTCGTCGGATCAGGAGCCGGCTCCTCCTCCTCCTCCTCCTCCTCGGGTTCCTGCGCTTCGTGCGCGTCCTCGCCGTAGACGTAGCCGAGCTCGGCCTCCATGTCGCCGCTGAGATCCACTACCTCGTCCTGGGTGGCGAACCCGGGAGACGCGGCGGCCGCGGTCGATCCTGTCGCGATGATGTCGTCCATGTCGGCTCCTGTGTCGTCGGTGTCGCCGAGGTGCGAGAAGGGCAACGGTCCACGGCGGAGATGGGGCGTCGGTGTGGACGCGTAGGCGGGCGGCGAGTAGTTGTACGGAGGGTACTGCACGCCGACGAAGGCGGGCGAGGGTGTGCGCGTCGCGGGGTGGCCATGGGGGAAGGTCATGTTTGGGTTGAACCCACCGTGCGCGTCGCCGTCGGCGTAGCCGGGCGACGACGATCCCCATGGAGATCCGACGCCTTGTTGTCCCCAGGGCGCGTACTGGGCGTGGCTGACGACGGGTGGATTCATCATCCCCGCATGGTCGACCGATGAGCCGCGCGCGCCGTGTTGTCGCGGGCCTTCTTGACGACGGCCCTGTTCCGCCGGTCGGCGGTGACTGCGTCGCGTCGCTGAACTTCCACCCTCCACTCGGCGTTCGACATGCCCGGTGGCTTCAATGGCGGCGCCCTCGGCTTCCTCTGCTTCGGCTGGGCCACGGTGCCAGTCGTGGTTGCCGCCGCGCGCGGCATGGCATACTTCTTCGACGGCATGGCGGCGACTGGAAGGCGAGCGGGAGGGGGTTTGGCGGGAGAAAGGGAGGGAATGGCGGGAGGAAGGCGAGCGAGCGGGAGGGATACGAGGGAAAAGCGTCAAGAAACGGCGGGAAAAGGCCCTCGGGTCGCCGCCAGGGCGGACCCACGCGCCTTTTTCGCTTGTGCCGGCTCCCCAAGCGCCCCAGGGCGCCGGGTTCGGCCCGGGTCCGCCGGCACCAGTTTTGGCCCGAGCCGGCGAAAAACGGGTTTCTGGGGGCACGACTGGGCCGTTTTTTTGGCGTCGGCGCGGCAAAAACGCCTGGGGAGGGCCTGTTGGGGACGCGGCTGGAGATGCTCTTAGAAAGGACGAGCATAGTTAGGTGGTAAAATATCGCCCAATGAGGATGGATTCCACAAGAGTGCAACACCTGATAACTACTCCCTCCGTTCCATAATATAAGAGTGTTTTTTACACTAATGTAGTGTCAAAAATGTTTTTATATTATGGGACGGAGAAAGTATAAAATACTTCATCAACCACCCAATAAACTTCTTCGCAATTTTTTCAATGACGAAATGAAAGTACACTCCATGCAACCTGTAAATCATAAGCAGTAGCCCCGGGTATCGCATCGGAAAGGTTGTAGTTATAGCTGGTAACAACTCCATGATCATAGGAAGATCAATGTCCACACATCGAATAAACACAACTAAACTTTTGTGCAAAGTGGTCTCAGGGCTCGTGGCCACACCGAAGCTTCTCAATAAAGTTGCATGGTTATCAATGTATTGCTTAATCGGCACAACAAAAACGACCACATTTCAACATACAAGGAAGCATGAAAGCAAGGTCCCCTTAGTCGATGGTGTTTCGCAAAGTACCCGAACAACTGTGCAATAATGTACATCGATTCGATTTGTATAACAGTGGGACATGATCTCAAGTTATCAAATGGACAAAGAGGTTGCCGTTTAACCCAGGTTTGGGTCCTTGCAATGCAATTAAGAACCCTAATCCTGCTTGTCTGAAATTATATCGGTAATATATCAGCAAGTACAATATAATGGTCCAACGACTTTGAGGCGGAGTCGCTGGGTTTAAGGTGGTTGGTCTAGATGGGATGTCTTAGATCCAATCTAATGTAGGCTAAGACTAGGGTTCGATTCCATTGTATTGGCGCTTGAAGTAGAAGCTGCCCCTCTTCCTTTGGTCTCGAGGCTTATTTATGAGTAGAGTAATGCTAGACACATGGAGAGAAGGATTACATGATTCACAGACTATGCAAACATGGGAGCTTGGGATTGGAGAAGGGGGAGGATGGGCCCCATCCGCCTGAAAATCAAGGGGGAGATAGATTAGTTAGAGAGAAAAGTTCGTAGCAACTCCGTAATAATCCGTGCGTCTAGGATTATTGCTTATTTATAGCTGGTGTTGGCCCGCCAGGTTCCTTCCTGTTTTGATCCTTGATAATCTCTAAGTGCAAGAAATTATCATAGCACTTTTCAAAGATGGAGGAGGTGAACTGAGGCTAAGTGAAAGGATAGCTGGGTCTCGAATAAAGAAACCAACTGCCATATATGTACACAGAAATTCTCTCAGAAACACCGATTTCTAAGTGGCACTCCCTCCGTTCGGAATTACTTGTCGCAGAAATGAATGTATCTAGATGTATTTTAGTTCTAGATACATCCATATCCAAGGCAAGTAATTCCGAACGGAGGGAGTACATACGTGCTTGCCAGGTCAACTAACTTCTCACGGTATCAGTCAGCTCGTCTGACTGCATGCATCATAGGGGAGGACTGAGGATATCAATACTTTTGCACTCTCCAGCTGCTGCCTTGAACATTCATCGTCAACTCTGCCATCCTCCTTGCAATGCCTGTCGATCTCAAAGAAGCTCTCGCGCAAAGAATCACGAGTGAGCTGCAGGTTCTGAGAGGCTGACGAGCTGCTGCTGCTGCTCCCAAGCAGCTTGTCACAAACAAAGCGTGCCAAGCCTAAGACGATGCCATGCTCCGCTCTCTGCAGCGCCAACTGGAGGTTGGAAAGCAAAATGCCACCCACAGAATCCAGGATTTTAGGGCTTCCTTTCCTCAGCAGGGTCACCATCGTTTCTGCTAGCTTTCTGGACGACGGCGACTCCTCGTGCTCGTTCCCCTGCTCACTCTGATCATCCTCCCTGGGTTCCTCAGCCTCAAACAGCTCGTTTTTGGCCAGAGCAGCAACCCACAGTGGTAAGTCGGAGTCACCCAAGTTGCACGTCTTGTTAGCCATCTCACTTTCTGGCCCGATCAACCAGCGGCATCCAAGGCCCAATATCAGGACTGGCAGCCACTGTTTTACGACTGAAACTAATGTGAGAGCAAATCTCGGGCCTGCAAATGATTCGACAGCAGGTACAAGATCAAGAAGATTATTGGCAAGGAGGAAGGCCTCCTCTGGGGGACTCGACGACTCGGTTGAGCTTGCTAGCACCAAATGAAGCAGCTTGGCTGCGTAAGTGAAGGAGCTTCGTGTAAGGATCAGTATGTCTTTCAGATCGTCCCCATTGAAAGATGAGCCCTCACTGTGCCTTTTCATGGCTGATACTGCATATTTTGTGTAAGATGATGCAAATCCCACACATCTTACTTTACTCTCATTGACCAGCTTGATGGTTGTCGTATCGACAATGAACTTAAGAATTGAAGTGCCAAGCATAATCACATTTATTGTGCCTTCTGCTGGACTTCCTGTACAAAATGCTATCAGAACATCAGATAATCGGTTGAGTTGACGAATAAACGATTCAATTTAAAGAGGGTTACCACATAACAAGTTTGTATGGGTTTGGTGTGGCCGTACCTTCAGGGGTGACATGCTGCTGATGTTCATGTTCTGCAGATTTCTTATTCTTGTTCAATGTTGACGTTGAGTCAGTGGAAACAGTAACAGATCCATTTACAAATCTGTCATAGCATCTCAGCAGATGGTCCAGTGACTGGTTGACAACTGTCGACTGACACAAGATGAAAGTTACAATTAGACTGGCAAAATATTAGATACACATAGATCTATGGAAAGCTATCTAAGATAACAGTAGTGCAATCAACGAATCATGGTTTTGTTCCTATTGATGCCTACCAGATAAGTACGGTTTATCAACAAGATAATAGGTGTGGTGGCACTGTGCGAATGGACTCACCTCAGAGCAGCTCATGTCTGTTTGATCAACATCCTGAAGAGCACTATATGTAGCCAAACTCAAATAAGCAAACACTGGAGAGAGGTCTAGAGATTCAAAATGTAGGCATTGCTCAATGTACACTTGAGAAATGACCTTCAGAGAAGAAAATGCAATTTCTGCATAAGAATGCAGAAAAGCAGCTCTCATTTCCTCTGCTTTTAGTATTTCATTGAGCTGCCATGCTGCTCCCCCTACAGCAGTAAGTTCTTCATTACTCAGGATTACTGATGTGGATGACCTATTTCCATCCACATCGTCATATCTTGCTGGTGTTTTCTTAAGCGACTTCCCTTTCTTCCTCTTTGTAGATGCCACAGGGCACGATGGAGGTTCAAGTCCATGCATCCCAGAAAAATAAGAGGCTTTAGATTGCAAAATATTAGTCAATTCTTCAAACATTTCATCAGAACGGCCACTCAAATGTACTAGCTTATGTGCTGCCAGCAATGCTTCTTGACATTCTTCCTGCTTGGAAGTCACAGCAGCATTCACAATTATGTTCATGCATTCGATATGTAACACACATAGATCAGGTGATATCGCTGGCACCATGCTGAGAAGAGCAGCCTGGGCACCACCAGAAACTGCAGTTTTAAAGAGCAGCTTCAGTTTAGCATTTGTAAAGTACTCTCTCAAAGCAACCAAACTAGAGCCTTCATCAGATAAGCTTTTTATTAGTTTGGCGGAAGCAATAACAAGACCATCAGTCTGCGCTGAGTTCAATCCTGATGGTGACAATGCCAGAGTAATAGAGACTTTGATAAACTCAACAAGAGACCGCGGGGATGATCCTTCAGACAGAGCAAATTCACAGAACCTTGCCCCAGCTGCCGGTGATCTCTTTATGAGTGCAATGCAGCGAGCACATGCTTCTTTCAAAGGCAACTTAGATGGAAAGTAAGAAGGGATGAGAAGCTCTGTGATTTTTTTAGCAACACGGGGATGATCATCCGCAAGTGAAGATAATAGAGTACCCAAACCAACAACCTGAACAGAAAAGTGTGTATTAAAATCCTACCCAGAAATATCCAAATATACACTGGCCTATGTGCTCAAATTGAAAATTCTGTAAATGCAAAGGTCAGTTGGGCTACAGTGTAAACCAAGATATGCATGCGATAACTATGTACCGTACCTTATTGTACTGGAAAGATCGAAGATCACGAATAGCTAACAGGAGATCTACAGCAGCAGCTCTGACAGATAAAGCAGGATCAGAAACCATATCGCTTAATCTTGGAAGTAGCACTTTCAGTATGTCATGACTTTGTGGATTGTCAAGCAAGTATATCAGACCATTCAGTGTTGATAGACGAACTTCGTTGCAAGAATCTTTGGACATGTCATCAACAATTTTACTCAATTTTTTTGAAATGGTTGGCGATGGAATAACTTCCCAAAACTGGTTAAGAATACGGCAAATTCCTTCAACTGTGACTGCCCGTATTTCTGGGCAGTCATCCATGAGAAGTTTGTCTAGAAGGAAGAACTGCTTCTCTAACAGAGGATCATTGACATCCTTTGTCACATCTGGGTCTTCAAGGGGAAATAAATCCAGTAGAAGATGTAAAGCATTACGGCGAACATTAGAGTTTGCAACCTGTCACAAAGTAGACGCTTGATATAACCATAAGAATGTCTAAACTTAAATGCTCTTATATTAATAGTTATCTAAATGCTCTTATATTAGTTTACAGAGGGAGTACATGTTAAAAGTGAAACGGGAGAAGTGATTACAACTTCCTGAGTACAAACTAAACTTGAAGTAATCCATTGAATTTAGTAAACTTGGCCAATGTTCTAATAAGATGACAGGTTGTAATGTTTCTCTCATACGTAGAGCACCAACAGTGATGACCAGCTATGCAGCTTTTGGAGTGTGGATGAGTTATTTGAAGGCAACAGTATACATGATATTCTACCTATATAGAGTCAGATACTGTTAAGTATGCATTAATGTTTCTCTCATACTGTTAGCTAGAGTATCACAGTACTGACAAATTTCATTTTGTCAAAAAACCTGATCATTGTGTAGACTCTCCCTTGTGAGAAGATTAACAAGCTAACATGAGATACAAACACTAAGAGGCTAAGATATCATGTTATAAAGTTGTGTGAAATTGTGGATGTTTTTCAAGTTTACAGTCATGTGAGTTAAACCTTTTTGTTTATTTGTTTGTTATGTCAGCAAGTACTTTGAAGCTCTGCTAACACTACTAGGACCAGGCATTTTAGTATAGCCCACTGCCTGACTCTTGACATTCTTGCACCTTTCCTAAGCGAACCATTGTAATTGTAGTATTATAATTCATCACCAAATCACTTGAATTGTGATTTCATCAACAGCAGAGCAAGCATTTTTCAAGTGATTATTAGTATTATACATACTCGCTTCCCTCAGGTACCAATTCGAGTTTGTATCAACACTAGCCACATATAGTTCCACCACCCATCAGAGAAGAGCAAGACAATGCACGCACCTGCAATGACCGGAACAGCACAGGCTCGGACAGCCTGAAGACCAACTTCTCAACTCCAGCCACTGCCTTCTGCTCGACGAACGCCCAAAGTATCCTCCTGGCAGCCTTGGCCACCTCCTTGTCAGCGGCATGGACAGCTGCCTCGACCATCCCCTGCAGAAACCCTTCCCCAATCTCCCCTCTGACCCACCCTCCGTCCTTCCACGCTCTGAACACCACCTCGCCGTAGGCGACCACGGCCGCCCGCCTCCCTCGCATCATCCCCACCTGGGCCCTTATGAACTCCAGCCCCTCCCTGGCGAGCCCCTCGCTGACCCCGAGCACCAGCGCGAGGAGCTTCCTCCCTTCCTCGGCCTTGAGGAAGTGGGGGGACACGAAGCAGCGCAGCAGGAGCACCTTGAAGTCCGAGATGCTCTCGTCGGTGTAGTCGAGCAGGTGCAGCGCCTCGCGGAGGGCGAAGAGGCGGCGGAGGAGCGGCCTGGCGTTGGAGCCGGAGGTGAGCGCCTGGGAGAAGAGGTACGGCAGGGTCTGGGCGACGAGCGCGTCGCGCCCCGGGGCCCCGGCGCGCCAGGCGAGCTCGAAGCAGGAGGCGGCGAGCGCGGCGACGGGCGGGTCCTCGGTGGCGAGGAGCGCCAGGCGGTCGTGGAGCAGCGCGAGCGGGCGGAGGAGGTCGTCCCATCGCGGCGGGTGGGAGGGGGGGGTGAGGAGGAGGTGGAGGAGGACGGCGGCGGCGGCGCGGGGAGAGACGGCGCCGGGGTCCGGGTCGGGGGAGAGGGCTTGGGCTAGGGTTTGCGGGAGGGAGAGGAGGACCGGGTGGGAGTCGGGGAGGGAGTGGACGGTGTGCTTGAGGTGGGGAGGGGTCTTGAGAGCTGCGGCGGCGGTGGGAGTGGGGAGGAGGGTGGCGGCCAGGGCGAGGAGGTCGGCGGAAGAGGAGGGGGCTGACCCGTCGGCGGCGGCGGCTGGGGTGGTGCGGCGGCGGCGGCGCACGGGCGGCATTGCGGATGTGGGGTGAGATCTTCTGTTGGGGTTTGAAATGGGACGGAGGGAGGTCGACGGATTTGGGGAAATTTTGGGAGGGAGAGAGCCACATCCACGTAGGCGGCGAAAGAGAGCGCAAACCAAAAGATTTGGGGTTAGATTACCACGTCTAAGTTTGGTGGGTTTGATCAATTTAGTAGGGTGTTTGATTTAAGTCTTATCTTAGGTAAGATGTTTTTTGTCACACTCAGAAAATATAGTAAGATTTTCTTGGACTTGCCAATTGGTGTCTTCTAATTTATTGAACTAACCTTAGGCAAGTAGCTCACTTACAACCGTTTTGGCCCTCACAAAGTGATGGAACCAGCATTTTCGAAGGATCTAACAGGACGGTGACACTAGCTACTTGGGGTAAGTTTGTTGTGAGCATCGGCGGCGAGCAAGAAGGCGAGCATTTTTTCAACCACTTTTGCTATCACTATAGTCTGTTTTGGTTGCAAGCATCGGCGGCGAGCGTCGATGTCAAGTACACGGCGACAACTGTCGACGGTGAGCACGACGACAATTATCGACGGCGAGGGCAAACAGGGGATGTCGGAGCACGCGAGGGGCGGCCGCCATGTGCGCGTGTATTTTCTCTGATCTCGTCGCGGTGGGAAGAAAGCGATGAGAAGGGAGGTGGCCGGCTGAAATTTAAGGTGGCAGGCCAAAATTTGGGCCGGCCAGCGCGTACCATTGGCTGGCGGGTGCATCCATGCGAGTTGAAGTATGCATTGAGTGTTGTGTGGTACATTCTGTATGTTTATATGCATGTCTTAGAGGAACCCACCCCCACCTTCAGGGTACCACCCAACCATGGAGTCCGACATCTCAGGTGGAGATTCTCTCTCTTGCTCAATATGCGTACTAAGAAAAATTAGGGCGTGTTTGGATTACAGCAAAAACTTACCATATCAATATTTTGGCTCGCCCATAGGATTTGGTTGCCGTTTGGACTATTGCCAGGAAATTGGCGCGCCAACCTCAGACGGCGTATGCATATGTAAATTTGGCCTAACACGTTGGCGAGACGATGGCCCGGAAAAGCTCGACCAAAAAATTGGCGTCGCGTTTTGTCCCCCTGTCTCAATGGGTCAGCTAGGTACTTTTTTTTATTACTCGCCGCTGGTGCTCACAATAAAATTACCCGAAGTAGCTAGTGTCACTGTCCCAAGAAATTGGTGTGCCAACCACAGACGGCATGCGCATATGTAAATTTGGCCTAACACGTTGACGAGACGATGACGGCTACAATCCAAACGATGCTAGTTTACCAAAATTTTGGTTATGCTCTTGCATTGATCATACCAAATTTTTGGTGTGGCTAGATGGGGCTCAAACCAAACAACCCCTACAGCTTCTCGCAGAGTGCTTTGAGCTTCGGTGGGCTCGATGGGCGAGCATCTCGCATGACATCCTACGCTCCGTACTTTGTCGGCTCCCTTGCTCCCCTCCGAAATAGGCTTTCGCCAATCGGCTCCCTTGCTCGCGATCGCACGAGCCTTTGCTCCATCTACCGCTCGTGACTGGACTCCGCTCGCCATCAGCGCCCGTCCCCATCACTCCTGCTTCTCTTCCTCTTCAAGTCCGTCTTCGTTAGCTTCACCCCGTTCAAGTCCATGACTGCCAGCCGCCACATCCTTCTTCCCAACGCCATGTTGGCCGGCCGAGAAAGTCCTTGTGTGGGGCTCCGTTGATGGTTGGCTCGCGGTGTCGCACCCAATGCATATGCGAATACTACCTTTCGAATGGGTACTTCCTATTGAATATCTTCCCCCAGTGCATAATCAGGAATGGTTATTTACCAAGGTGGTCGTGTTTGCTTCACGACTCCGGCTCCAAGTGCATTCTTGCTGCAATTGCTCGCCACAGCCTTGCTCTTTGGTACTGGCGGCCTGGGAGGGGATTCATGACACTTTTTAATAGGTCCTGCATGTAAGTGACTGGTTGTGAGTTCTTTTACCTGGGCAAAGTGGGATTGTGGACCGGGTGGTCAACAGTATCAAACCTGGTCCACGGGGTCAAAACCAGGGTCAAGGTTGAATATTGCACAGTTTTGATAGTTTCAGGGTTGAAATTTGGATGGTTTTGAAGTTTTGGGTTGTTTCCTAGACTTAGTGACAACTAGAGGTTGTAATATGGACTTCTCTCCATCTTGATTTTGTACGGTTTGTGTTCTCGTAGGACCGACTTTTTGAATCTATTGAGTTTTTATCGGTGTGGCGTGTTGTTTTTTCTTGGTTTAACCTTTTTGTGGAAATGGAATCCTTACTTGGTGATATGGTGAACAAACTTTTTGTTGTTTTTTCTTGGTTTAATTTTTTGTGGAATTGGAATCCTTCAATCTTTAATGTTGTTTCATGAGCACTAAATTTTGTTTCCTCCTCTCACAATGTTTTGTTCCATTAGAAGTCATGAATTGTTCCATATGTATGAAGGAAATATGCCCTAGAGGCAATAATAAAGTTATTATTTATTTCCTTATAATCATGATAAATGTTTATTATTCATCCTAGAATTGTATTAACCGGAAACATAATACATGTGTGAATACATAGACAAACAAAGTGTCACTAGTATGCCTCTACTTGACTAGCTCGTTAATCAAAGATGGTTATGTTTCCTAACCATGAACAATAAGTTGTTATTTGATTAACGAGGTCACATCATTAGTTGAATGATCTGATTGACATGACCCATTCCATTAGCTTAGCACCCGATCGTTTAGTATGTTGCTATTGCTTTCTTCATGACTTATACATGTTCCTATAACTATGAGATTATGCAACTCCCGTTTACCGGAGGAACACTTTGGGTACTACCAAACGTCACAACGTAACTGGGTGATTATAAAGGAGTACTACAGGTGTCTCCAATGGTACATGTTGGGTTGGCGTATTTCGAGATTAGGTCTTGTCACTCCGATTGTCGGAGAGGTATCTCTGGGCCCTCTCGGTAATGCACATCATATAAGCCTTGCAAGCATTACAACTAATATGGTAGTTGTGAGATGATGTATTACGGAACGAGTAAAGAGACTTGCCGGTAACGAGATTGAACTAGGTATTGGATACCGACGATCGAATCTCGGGCAAGTAACATACCGATGACAAAGGGAACAACGTATGTTGTTATGCGGTCTGACCGATAAAGATCTTCGTAGAATATGTAGGAGCCAATATGGGCATCCAGGTCTCTCTATTGGTTATTGACCGGAGACGTGTCTCGATCATGTCTACATTGTTCTCGAACCGTAGGGTCCGCACGCTTAACGTTACGATGACAGTTATTATGAGTTTATGCATTTTGATGTACCGAAGGTTGTTCGGAGTCCCGGATGTGATCACGGACATGACGAGGAGTCTCGAAATGGTCGAGATGTAAAGATTGATATATTGGAAGCCTATGTTTGGACATCGGAAGTGTTCCGGGTGAAATCGGGATTTTACCGGATTACCGGGAGGTTACCGGAACCCCCCGGGAGCCATATGGGCCTTAGTGGGCCTTAGTGGAAAGGTGAAAGGGCTGCCCATAAGGGCTGCGCGCCTCCCCCCCTCCCCTAGTCCTATTAGGACTAGGAGAGGTGGCTGGCCACCCCTCTCCCTCTTTCCCCCTTGGGAATCCTAGTTGGAATAGGATTGGGGGGGGGGGAGTCCTACTCCCGGTAGGAGTAGGACTCCTCCTACGCCCTCCTCCTGGCCGGCGCACCTCTCCCCCTTGGCTCCTTTATATACGGAGGCAGGGGGCACCTCTAGACACACAAGTTGATCATTGAGATTGTTCCTTAGCCGTGTGCGGTGCCCCCTGCCACCATATTCCACCTCGATCATATCGTTGTAGTGCTTAGGCGAAGCCCTGCGTCGGTAGAACATCAAGATCGTCACCACACCGTCGTGCTGACGGAACTCCTCCCCGAAGCTTTGCTGGATCGGAGCCCGGGGATCGTCATCGAGCTGTACGTGTGCTAAGAACTCGGAGGTGCCGGAGTAACGGTGCTTGGATCGGTCGGATCGGGAAGAAGACATACGACTACTTCCTCTACGTTGTGTCAACGCTTCTGTTGCGATCTACAAGGGTACGTAGATCATACTCTCCCCTCGTTGCTATGCATCACCATGATTTTGCGTGTGCGTAGGAAATTTTTTGAAATTACTACGTTCCCCAACAGTGGCATCCGAGCCTAGGTTATTTATGTTGATGTTATATGCACGAGTAGATCCCGATGAAGGGTTCAGCCTGCCGAGAGATCCCGATGGAATAGGTCACACGAGTAGTGCATAGGGTTTCTGTGAAAATCGCCGCGAGACTAAATTGTGGCTAACTCATCCTTGGATGTTGTATGAGTACCTTCAAAAACTTTACAAGTATATGGATGTATGGGCTATAGGTCAGATATCCCCGAGTCAGAGCAGTAGATGGACAAACTGTGTTGCACTCATTCACGATACCACCCATTCCCATTCCCGTTCCCATTCCCATTCCCAAGCAAAGTTGCATACTATATGTATCCGAGAAATTGGCTATACTGCAAAAAACCTACTAGTGATAGCGAGAGATGGCAAGCTAGCTACTCCACTGTTGGCCGCAGGAGATACTAGCAAAAGCCCAGCATTTACCTATATATGTGCGCCGATGAAGTGTCAATTGGGTGGCACAAGCGTAATCACACCGGAGAGAATCTAAAAGTCGTACCAAATAGTAGATGGATAGAGGCCAAGAACAACCAACTTAAATCCTGCCCCCTCTTGATTTAACCAGCCAAGTAGCTCCTACTGATCTCATGTCACGAGAGTAGCTCTGGAATTAGTAATCATTCATGCCGTGGTACTGGTTTCTTTGCAGCTGATTTTCTCTGCACAGTGGACGTAAAGATGCTTATTTGGCATTGTAAAGATATCTCCCAGCTCAAGCACATGAATCTGCATGCATGCGAGCGGTACAGTTCTTCTATCCAGTGGTCTTTCGCTACTATCTCCATAGCAAAATAGACGTTTTTGTAGGCTAAAATAGCCTACCAAAACGTTTTACTTTTGGTACAGAGGTAGTACTTGTAAATTAATGCCCACCATAAAAAACGTAAAGATAACTATGTTCTTTCAGATAGAAATGCATTAAATCATTTCTATATACAATGTCTGCAACAAATATGGGAGTCACCCGGTTTGCATTGAACTTACGAAACAACTTTGGCCCTGAGATATTCGTCGCATATCGGATCCTATAAATACCATGCTCAGTTAATAGCTTAAGGGCATGTTTGGATCACAGTAGGGAGCAGTATTACCAATTTTTTTGGCGTTGATTGATGGTGTTGGCTTACGTTTTGATGATAACAAGGTTTTTTTTTGTATGGCTCCTGTATGAGAGGCTGACATACGGGCTCGACCATGTTGAAACAACCCAACATATAGCAAGCAAGGTGCCCGAAGAATCAACGAAAAAATATTGCCCTTGCTTCTCATGAACATTCTCGTCTTGCAAGGACCAAATTAAGGGACCATGTTAAAATTTGCCCCAAATTAAAGAACACAATCCAAGTACGTGGGTGGCCGCCGAGGCTGATTTTTTGACATTTTATCATTTTTTTAAGTCATAGATGTAAACATTCAACACATGCATGCCAATAATCCCACTTTTTTTATCATGGAAATGGTACTACTATGACAGAGATTCATTTCATTTTTGCAGAATTTTCCCATATGTGTTTTTCCTCTCTCTTTTTTTGTGGCTGAGCTTTTCCTTGTAGTTTCAGACCAAAAATCGAGCTATGCACGCAGAAGCAAAAAAGATAAACTCCCACATGATTACTCAGAAAAAGGAAAAAAAATGACAGACAATGCTCACATTTGGATTGTAGTGTGCACACATGAAGTCTGAGGGTTGACAGTCTTCCTGAAATTAGGCGACTTTTCAGTTTTACGATAGTGGGTGTATAGAAGAAGTGAAGTGTGACTTAGATTGTGTATTGGATGTGGTATACGTATACTCCATATGTCTCTATGCACGTGTTTGTAGTACACCTTAGACACTATATATTGGTGGTAGAGGTTGACTATATTTTTTGTCAGTCTATTTTTATTTTTCCGTCTTTCTTCTTTTTCTTTCTTGTAAATCATTTTGACTTGTTTTCAAGTGTTAAACACCCGTCACCATGCCTCAAGCGTCCGCTCAAACAAGAGCTCCTGTTGGATTATTTACATCATGTGAAAAGCACAGGAAAGCAATCCTTTTTAGAGAAATGGGAGAAGTCCTTTTGATTTTCCTCCCTTTGAAATTCGATTGGAGCAAATGAGAAGACCTAGAGGCATTCTCGTCAGTTTCTTGGGCTCCCACTGAAAATCCATGACTGCCAGCCCTGCCGAGCAAAACCGAAATCCCAATCAACTCGTATATGGATTGTATGGGCTCATTATATCTAGCAGCAACAAGTTCCAAAGTCTATGAATTGTATGAGATATGGGCTCGACATGTGCGAGAAGCAGCACAAAAGAACAGATCAGTGTTGCGCTTATTCACGATACCACCCATTCCCCGAACAACGTTGCAATTTGCAAATGACAACCGGTGCTAGAGGGCAAGCTAGTAGCTACTCCAATGTTGCGTAAGAGCTATAACAAATATCCAACTTACTTTTATATATGCATCGATATAATTAAGTGGCACATGTGTAGCTACACTGGGAAATCTACAAGCCGTACAAAATAGTAGATGGATAGGAGGCCAACAACATCTAACTTCAATTTTGCGGCCTTTTAGTGCTGCCAACCAAGTAGTACTCTCACATCACAAGAGTAGCTCTCGAATTAGTCATTCGTTCATAATGCTAAACATTTGACCCAATTTACCTACAGTTGGTTTTCTCTGGACATTGGATGTAAAGAAGCACATTTGGTAGAGTGAAGTAATCTCCAACTCAAGCACATGAACCTTGCCGACCGAGTAAGCCCATTGCGTGGGGCTCTTTTGATGGCTGGCTAGCGGTGTCGTTGCCAACACAGATGCAGATACTACCGTTGAAATGGGTAATTCATGTTGAACATCTTCTCCGAGTGCATGATTAGGGGAGGTTATTTATCAAGGTGGCCGTGTTTTCTTTGCGATTCCATCTCCAAGTGCATTCTGGCTGTAACTGTGCCTTGCTCTTTGGTTCTGGCGGCCTGGGATGACATCATGGTACGTCTATGGAAATCTTGTTCCGCTGATATTGCCTTCTACCAGGGAAAGCTCTATTTGGTCTTGCATAACGCTACAGACATTTTCTCCTATGAATTTGAAGAGGATTGCGAGAGAGTGAGGCTCACTGTGTTTCGGAAGTGTCTGATAGAGTTTCGTCCGACGGTTAAGGATTGTCCGGCAAAGATGTGCAACTTGGTGGAATGGCGTAAAACATTACTGGTGGTCATCAGATACATCAGTGGTCACCATGACTGGTTAAATGTTCTTAAAGTTGGAGTGTTTTCCATGGACTTCAGCACAAAACCTCACATATCCACTGAGATGAGTAGATTGGATGGCAATTGTCTCTTCATCAGTTCACCAGAGGTTTCAAACCCAGTCAACGGGATCAAAACTAGGGTAAAGGTTGAATGTTACACGGTTTTGATAGTTTAGGGTTGAAATCTAGGCGGTTGAAGTTCAGGGTTGTTTCCTAGACTTTAGTGACAATTCAACGTTGTAATATGGACTTCTCTCCATCTGTTTGGATAGAGTTTGTGTTCTCTTAGGACCAACTTTTTGGATCTGTTGAGTTTATATGGGTGTGGCATGTTGTTATTCTTGGTTTAATTTTTGTGGAATTGGAATCCTTACTTGGTGATACGGTGAACAAACTTTTTGCTGTTTTTCTTGGTTTAATTTCTCGTGGAATTGAAACCGTTTAATCTTTAATGTTGTTTCATAAGCACTAAATTTGGTTTCCTCCTATCACAATGTTTTGCTCCATTAGAAGTCATAAATTATTCCATGTGTACTTGTATTGTCCATGGTGCACTGTTCTTCTCCCTCTAACTACCGTTTTTTGCAGTAGAAGCCATGGATTTGAATAGATTCAGGGTCTTGTATAGGAGAATGATTATGTACAACTAGGGATATCATTTACATGCTAGTTTATTATTTGGAGACAAAGCATGGTATTTCGGATAAATTTACACACTACGGTTTAGATATTTTAGTTAAAACTTGTGTACACTTGTTTCAAATGCACTACTTAAGCTATGAGACAGAAGAAAATACAATGCATGGTTACCGTCTCCCGCGGTAAATAAAATGGCTAAGTTCCAACTGTATTGCCCAAAGAATTGGTATCTCACTTGGTTTGACCGCTTGCAGGCTTACTGCTACTGGCGCAGGTTAGATTCCGACCACACACGACAGTCTTCAGCCTGCCGAGAGATCCAACCCAGTTGGGCCATGAAGGGTTCAGCCTGCCGAGAGATCCCGATGGAATAGGTCACACGAGTAGTGCATAGGGTTTCTGTGAAAATCGCCGCGAGACTAAATTGTGGCTAACTCATCCTTGGATGTTGTATGAGTACCTTCAAAAACTTTACAAGTATATGGATGTATGGGCTATAGGTCAGATATCCCCGAGTCAGAGCAGTAGATGGACAAACTGTGTTGCACTCATTCACGATACCACCCATTCCCATTCCCGTTCCCAAGCTATATGTATAGGAGAAATTGGCTATATTGATGCAAACAACTACTAGTGATAGAGGGCGAGCTAGCTATCCACTGTTGGCCTCAAGAGATACTAGCAAACGCCCAGCATTTACCTATATATGTGCGCTGATGAAGTGTCAATTGGGTGGCACAAGTGTAATCGCACCGGAGAGAATATAAAAGTCGTACAAAATAGTAGATATGGATAGATACCAACAACAACCAACTTAAATTCTACCGCCTCTTGATTTAACCAGCCAAGTAGCTCGTACCGATCTCATGTCACGAGAGTAGCTCTGGAACTAGTAATCATTCATACCATGGTACTGATTTTTTCTGCAGCTGGTCTTCTCTGGACAGTATGTAAAGATGCTCATTATTTGGCATTTGTAAAGATATCTCCAACTCAAGCACATGAATCCGCATGCATGGGAGGGGTACAGTGTACCTGCCTCTTTCCACTAGGGCGAGTAATATTAGATGATCAAGAGGCCAGGCTACTCTTCCGCTACTTGTAATTTAATACCCACTGTAAAAAACATAAACATAACTATGTTCCCTCAAATAGAAATGGATTAAATCATCTCTATGTATAACGTCTACAACGAACATGTGAGTCACCAGTTTCCATTGAACTTATGAAACAACTTTGGCCCCAAGATATTTGTTGCATATCAGATCTTATCAAAAAAAATAGAAAAAGAAGATGACCCCGGCCTCTGCATCTGGGCGACGTATACGGCCACTTTATTAATTATTTTCACAAGACCTTACAAAGTCATACAACAGTAAGACTAAAGACGCCGTCTAAGCAATAAACTGTCGCTACACCTATCCAGTTGATGAAGGGGCGCAGATAGCCTGGGCCTAATACCAAACAGACATCGCAGCCAAGCCTAACATCTAAGACCTGAGACCCCAACCTAGCCACTTGCCGAGTCTGGGGCACACACACAGGTCCGGCGTGCTCTCAGAGGCCGCCGCCGCCAACTGCCACCGCTCCATCTTCAGACCTTTACTGATGCATCAACCTTGCTCGGTCTAGCTACCGTCGACGCCACCACGGCGCCCAACGGCACCTCCTCCCTGCGCGCAAACAACTGAGCACGTCGCGGTTGCCACTGATACACCTCAGTGCCATGCTGCCAAGTACCACCAGCCGACACAGCTTGAAGTCCTTGGAAGATCTGTGGTGCGTAGCACCTGCCGACCAGGCATGACTAGCACATGTCGGTCAGGCATGACTTGACATCTCCACCGAAGCTCCGTGCAAGACGAAACCGCTCCACCTCCTGCCTCTGACTTCCAGTGCTGCTCCACAAACGATGCTCCTAAGAGAGAAACGACACCGTAGTGCCGCCATCGTCTGATCTGGCACACCAGATACTAGAGTTTCCCCCGGAGCAGCACGAGTAAGTCGACAGTAGTTACACGACGATGCCTCCATCAAGGTAACGGCGAAAACGCCGCCATCGCCTGCCGTCGGTTCGGTTTTCACCGGCAACCATGTTTCCCCGACTCGTAGCCGGGACTAGATGACGGATCTGGAGATCCGACCACCCAGCATCAGGCCGACCACCTCCGACGGAGGAGATGACCACCACCGCCATGTCCCGCCTCCATGCCGAGAAGGGCCGTCGCACTCCACCGACGTCAGTAGCTGCACATCAATAGCACAGCCACCAATAGCACATCACGAGCACCCCGGGGATGCCACCCCGACCTGCCTCGGCGCCGATCCAGAAGGCCGAGCGCAAGCAACAAGACGAATCCGACGAGCAACCAGCAAAACCGCATACACGACGGATGCCAGCCCAAAGGGGATCTCGCCCAACTCTGCCTAGCACAGGTGCCACCGCCCCCGCGTCATCCAGATCCGGCAGATCGACCACCGGCCGCCATAACCATCACCAGCACGTAACCCGCCTCGTGCAGCCCTCCACGCCCGCCACCGTGGCAGCCCAGCGTCGTCGCGCCCCGCACAGCGTCGCGTTCCGCCCAGGGTAGATCGCCCCACGGCGATCCGGCCTCGTGAAAAGGATAAAGCGCCCCGCCGTCGCCATGCTGAGCGGGCTTCGCCCGCCGGCACGCCCTGGCGGCGGCGAGGGGAGGGATGGGGAGAAGGTCGCGGTTCGGCGGCGGCTAGGGTTTCCTCCCCTGCCGCCCGTGGGACCGCCAGAGGAGGAGCGCCAGAGATTGGAACTTAATTAATAGCTTCTGTGGCAAACGCCACAAAATCAACCACAACATACCCTAAAAAAAATCAACCACGACATAAAGGAGCGACAGCAAGCCTGAACCTTTTGCCTTACCGTGCCAAGCCTGATGCCAGAGGAGACCTCTCGTGGAGCCCCTTCCTCTCTACTCTGAACTTGTAATCTGTCAAACTTTTGCTCTTGCAAAAATGTTTTGGCGGTAGCATGTTTATCCCTGTACTTTGGGTTCTTCTGCTGCTTTTTTCAGTGGAATGAGAAATATATTCAGATAGGGCAGGTTGTCCCTCCGGTGATTTCCTCAAAAAAGAAAAGGCTGGGCCATGTTTGGATCACAATAGCGAGCAGCCCTAGCAAAAATTTTGCGTTTTTTTTGCGGGAAAAAACTTTCAATCTATTCATCTTCAATAGTGGTAGTACAACGAACATTAAAAATAATAATAAATTTGTTTACGTTGATTGATGGTGTTGGATTGTGTTTGGATGGAAATCGGCATTTTTGTATGGCTCTAGAGAGGCTGACATCTGGACTCGACCAGGTCGAAACTACCAAACTTATACATGTGAGGTACAACTCATCCGAGCAATCAGCCAAAAATTCTCGCCCTTACTTCTCACGAACATTCTTGTCATGAAAGGCACAAAGAACGACATCCAAGTACGCAGGCAGCCCTCCGAGGATGATTTTCAACATTTTATCATTATTTTTAGTCATAGATGTAAAAAGTCAACACATGCATGACAATATTCTCACTTTTTTTTTGTAATGGAAGTGATGACAGAATTTCATTTGCTTTGCAGAATTGTCATGGATGTGTATTTTTCCTGTAGTAAATCTAACTTCAAACCAAAATTCAAGCTATACATGCATAACCAAAAAGATAGACTCCCATATGATTACTCAGGAAAAAAAAATGAAGACACTGTTCACAGTTGTATTTTTTAGCATGCGCACATGACGTCTGAGGGTCTTCTGAAATGAGGCAACTTTTGAGTTTTAGGTCAGTGGGGGCATAGAAAAAGTGTCAGTTGGAGTGTTCACTGAGTGTGGTGCGTGTATTTGCACGACACCTTCTCATCAGACGCCATATATTAGTCTTAGATTAGAGGTTACCATATTTTTTTATTACTCAACATTTATTTTGTCTTGTTTATTTTTGCAGTAAATCATTTTGATTTTTAAGTGTTAAGACACCCACGGGAAAGCAATTTTTTTTGACACAATACAGACGCAGATGCCCATACATACACACATACACTCATTCCTATGAATGCACATACACATCCTACGCCTATGAGCATCTTCGATGGACTGTGCTAACGCATCATCTCGAGATTGACAAAGTGGTCACAGAGGAATGAGAGAGGTCGCTTTGAGTTTTTACTGGATAGTTTATGATTCGGAGATGAGCATGGTGTTTCGGATGGATATATAAGCCCTAACTTGTGTACACTAGTTTATTTGTTTTACACCCTTTTTTTAGTGTACACTAGTTTTAAATGCACTACTTGAGCTATTGTACTCCTATGAGAGAAAAATATATGAGACGTGCTTCCCCTCTCCAACGGTAAATAAAATTGATAAGCCCCAATTATATTGCACAAAGAAGTTCTTTGTTTGTACGAGGCTCTGAGGCAATCGTAAACCCTAGCCGCCTCCCACCCACCGCCAAGGCGTGACGGCAGTGGGGAGGACCGGTCGAGGGACAACTTGTTGGGAAAGTTTTGGAGGACTTGGAGGGATGATGCGGTCCGAGCAGGAGATTATGTTTCGAGCCTCTATCAGGCGGTGCTCGGCGGTTATGTTGGTGAATCCGATGACAACCAGACGGATCCAGTGTGGTGAGCTTCTATGGCGACCCGGCCTAGCTAGGCCACCGAAGAAGATGGTGGCAGTGCAAGACCCTGGATGATGATGAGTTCGATCTCAGATCCAGACTTGGTGTACATTGGCGTGGAAAATTTGTCTCAGCCGTTTGTTTTGTTTGCCGACTGTGCCTTGTTCGCCGCGAAGCACTGTCGACAACATTACCTCGTTTTGGTAAACCCGTGGTTACTGAGTGGTACTCTTGAGTATATTAGTTTGCCGAGTGCCCACGGTTTGGCTCACAACGAAAAGCCGGACACCTGGCGCCAGGGAAATTCCAGTAGTGAGAAGAGAGCACTAATAAATTGTGTATGGTACGGAACCAAGCTCCTCCAGAATCCATTCTGGGAGTTGTATCGGATGAGATTCCTGAACTCTTTTAATTAAGAGTTAAGCTTGAGTTAAAAAAAGTAGTAGACAAATGATTATGTACTTTAGAGATACCGTTTCCTGGCTAGTCTGTGATTTGAAGACGAAACATTGTGTTTCAGACGGATATATACACTCTAATTTAGACATTTAGTTAAGAGTATACTAGTTTTTTTTTTAGAATTTTCATAGAATCGTGTGGACTAGTTTCAAATGCACTTCTTAAGCTATGGTACTCCTATGTGACAGAAAAATAAATAACATATGTTTCCTGTCCCCAACAGTAAATAAATTTGGTAAACTCCAATTATATTGCACAAAGAAGTTTTAGCCCACATTGTTTGCCCACTTACAGGCTTTGCAGCTCACTTGGATTCAGCACAACTGTTATCTGATCTTTTAACCTGTCTAAACTAACAGGGCCATGGGGAGTTCACCCTGCCGAGAGATTCCGACGGACAAGATCCAACGAGCGGTGTAGAGGGGAATCCACCAAATTCGTTGTGAAACCAAATTGCCTTCAACCCATCTTTGGACACTTTATGGACTCATTATCTACCTTAAAAAGCTCCAGAAGTATATGGCCATATGGGCTATTGCCTTGACATCCCAGGGTCGTAGCAACCAATTCATACATTGTGTTGCCCTCATTCATGATACCACCCATTCCCAAACAAAGTTGCATACCATACACGTGTATGAGAAATTGGTGGGATTGACAAACAATTCTACTAGCTAGTGATAGAGGGCAAGCTAGCTACTCCAATGTTGGGCACAAGAGCTAGAAAACATCCAGCACTACTTATATATGTGATGCACCGACCAATGAAGTGTGAATTCAGTGGCACAAGTGTAACCGCACTAGAGAATCTAAAAGTCGTACTGTACTAAATAGTAGATGGATAGAGTCCAACAACAACCAACTTAAATTATGCCGCCCCTCCATGTAACCAACCGAGTAGCTCGTGTGGAACTCACGTCACATGAGTAGCTCTGGAGTTATTAATTCACATGAGTAGCTCTGGAGTTATTAATTCATTCAAGCTATGGTACTGGTTTGCGGTGATCTATCTACAACTGGTCTTCTCTCAAAGTGGATTTAGGGCATCTTCAGCCGTTGGCCCCCCCAAGACGCATAAAAATCGTCACCTGGGGGCGAACCGGCGATACAATCGGCGCTGGGGCGGTTTTGCGCCCAGTCGTCGCTCCCAGCTCGTCCCAGGCGTCGAAATTGGCCCACTTTGCAGCCCAATTTCGGCGAATAAAGGACTCATATGGGCGAGAATAGGCCCATATTCAGCATGGTTTCGCCGTGTCTCGGCGTTCAATTATCAACACAATTATTTTTTATCACATATTTCATCACAGAAAAATCAAATACTTCAACAAAATAGTACAACAACAAATAGTTCAATACAAATTATATAGTTCAACAAATAAAAACTTGTATTTCATCACACGACGTCCCCCTTGAGCCTCCATAGGTGCTCAATCAGATCTTTCTGCAGTTGATGATGCACCTGTGGGTCTCGGATCTCCTGACGCATACTAAGATAGGCAGTCCAAGTTGCCGGTAGCTGGTGATCAACTTCGGCTAGAGGACCCTGCCTGTAGTATGGTTCAGTGTCAAACACTGGGTCTTCTTGCTTGCTCTCGATGATCATGTTGTGCAAGATGACATAGCAAGTCATAATCTCCCACATTTGATCTTTGGACCAGGTCTGAGCGGGGTACCGAACAATAGCGAATCGAGATTGGAGCACACCAAATGCCCGCTCGACATCCTTCCTGCAAGCCTCCTGAACTTTCGCAAACCAGGCGTTCTTGCCTCCTGCCGCAGGTTTTAAGATCGTCTTCACAAATGTCGACCATCTCGGATAGATGCCATATGCTAGGTAGTACCCCTTGTTGTATTGGTGCCCATTGATCTCGAAGTTCACCGGAGGAGAATGGCCCTCAACGAGCTTGGCAAAAACAGGAGAGCACTGCAGCACGTTGATGTCATTGTGAGTTCCTGGCATACCAAAGAAGGAGTGCCAAATCCAAAGGTCCTGTGTGGCTACCGCCTCAAGCACCACACTGCAACCACCTTTGGCGCCTTTGTACATCCCCTGCCAACCAAATGGGCAATTCTTCCATTTCCAATGCATGCAGTCGATGCTTCCAAGCATCCCAGGAAATCCTCTTGCTGCATTCTGGGCTAGGATCCGAGCAGTGTCTTCCGCATTGGGTGTTCTCAAGTATTGTGGCCCAAACACTGCCATCACTGCCCGATAGAACTTGTAGAAACACTCTATGCTGGTGGACTCGGCCATGCGCCCATAGTCGTCGAATGAATCACTGGGAGCTCCATATGCAAGCATCCTCATCGCTGTCGTGCACTTCTGGATGGAGGTGAATCCAAGAGCGCCAATGCAATCCATCTTGCACTTGAAGTAGTTGTCGAACTCCCGGATGGAATTCACAATCTTGAGGAAGAGCTTTCGGCTCATCCGATAACGGCGCCGAAATGTTCTCTCGCCATGAAGTGGAGCATCGGCGAAGTAGTCGGAGTAGAGCATGCAGTAGCCTTGGAGACGATGCCGGTTCTTTGCTTTCATCCGCCCCGGCGCCGAGCCACCTCGCCGCGGCTTTTCATTGCTCGCCAGCAGCTGGTCGAGGGCGGCGAGCACCATGAGATGCTCTTCTTCCTGGACGTCGGCCGCGACTTCCTCCTCCAGCAGCGCGGCGAGCTCTTCCTCCTCATCCGAGTCCATCGCCGAGGCAGGCAAAACGCCGAACACCTTGCGCTCGGTGGGCGTGTACCCGCCGTTAAACCACGCCTCCGCGGCCGGAAACGCCCAGCTGCTGTGGGAGGGGCTGCCGCGGCGAAGCGCTGCTATTTTCCGGCGGGGAATGGCTATCTAGCGGAGTAGGGCGGCGGCCGTCGTCGGGATATAGCTAGTGGTGGCCGAGGGCGCGGGGGGTGCGAGGCGAGTCGGGGGAAGAAAACCTTGACTTTTCCCCTGTCAGTGTGGGCCAGGCGTGCTTTTCCCTAGCGCCGGAGCCCCCAACTGCTCCCCAGCGCGCCGGATTCGGCCTGTGACCGCCGGGCGGAAAAAAGGTCCGAACCGGCGATTTTCGGCGTCCTGAAGGCGCGACTGGGCTGTTTTTTCGGCGCCGGCGCCGAAAAAGTGGCCTGGGGGGCCCTGTTGGGGGCGCGGCTGGAGATGCCCTTAAAGATGTTCATTTGGCAATGCCAACATATCTCCAACCCAAGCACATGAATCAACTGCCGGTATGCACGCAATACATTTTACCGGGTTCTTTCCACTACGGTTAGCAATGTGTTTTTCATCTCCTAATGGGATTTTCCCTAAAAGGCTAGACTTATTTTTTTCTCACCAATACGCCTAAGCGCATCTTTGCATTGATAGGTAGAAAGAAAGGTACAAGGTTAGGGATCAACGACTTGTGCGCAAAAGAAGCAAGTCGAAGGTCCCCGAGAGCAGAGGGAGGGGGTGCTCAGCCCCATTACAAAAAGGCTAGACTTATGCCTGATTACTTACGGGGATCCTACCCACTCTCGAAAGGAAAACGGGGATCCTACGAACCCCTTCCAATTTACTAACTATACACCTTGAATTTAACGGTGTGGGCCGACCTCACCCTCCTATATTTCCAGTCAGCTAGTGCCATGACACCCTGTAGGTTGGTTTAGGTTTCTGGTGGATCCATCTAGATTTGACCTGCTTTCGTCATCTTCAGCATTCCTACATGTCCTTACCGGTGTTCACTTCCATGGGGTGGCGATTTGCTTTGCATATCGCGGTCGTCGACGTCTCCTAACCTGCATTGACGACTTCTCCTGGGTTTCAAAAAGTTTACTCCACCAAGGCGGAGGCCCAAAGGTGGCATTGAGCTTTGCTCACAGTGCACTGTCGATGGATGCGGGGGAAGAAGACTTCGGCATGCTCAAGGCTTTGATTGTAATTTTACTTTTCTATTTGGATGTGTTTGTAAGGTCATGGGGTTCTTAATATTTGCTCTTAGGCCTTTTCGCAAAAAAAAAAACTTGGTTTGCCCGCTTGCAGGCTTTTTGTAGCTACAAGTACCAGCTTAGATTTGGGTTCACTCGACAGTTATTTGATCATTCAACCTTTCTAATCCAATTGGGCCAACCGGATTCAGCATGTCAAGAGATTCCGACAGAACATAACCAGGGAGTCGTGTGTGTCTCAACAAAAAAAAAACCAGGGAGTCGTGTAAAGGGGAATCCGCCAAAAAAAATTGAGTGGTTGTAACCACTTTATTCAACTAAAATGGAGTTCGGGATCACAATAATATCAGGTAAACCTAGCAACCACACATATATGCCAGGATCAAGCGAGGCAGCAGCCTTTTCGAGGTCGTGTGCTTCAAAGTACGACTTCCTAGTTTCATGCTCGATCTTGACCACTTCAAAAATCTCCTATCTTTGCTTGAATGTCTTGTATGATGAAGCTGCAAATGCCATGATCACGGTCTTTCAGATGCTTCACTGTAGACAAACAATCAGTAACGACTTGTACTTTACTCAGGTACATATCAGATGCTAGGTCAAGACCTCCCCTGCAAGCCACGCCTCTAGGATTTCTGGATCAGTTAAATTCCTTAGCAGGACTACTGATCCACCTAAGAATGCTCCTTGGACGTCTCGACACACAGCAGCAAGTGCTCCCTTCTCATGGTTCCTGGAGACTGAATCATCGATGCTGATCTTTGCGAAAGTATCTGAAGGTACGGTGGCTTGCAACGCTTGGCTCTTGCCATACGAATAGCTGGCTTCGCAGCCACCGAACGTTCAAGAATTAAGGCTAGATCACATAAAATACTTCTGAATAAGACAGTAGGTCAACATCGGGGACTGATATTCTTGTTCCCGGATTGCCTTGCGCCGAGCACACTATATCGCCCATAGACTGATCAGCACCTTCGTAAATTCATCATGCTTCAGAGGCTCCCGGAGATCGAGTAGCCGTAGCTTTGCACCTGGGTGCCTGCAGGCAATCAAATTCCCAAACAAACCTTCATTAAGTAGGGACAAATCCTACAAATTTGTTGCGAAACTAAGCTGCGGCCAACTCATATTTGGACACCAGATGGACTCATCATCTACCTTAAAAGGCTCCAGAAGTATATGGTCATATGGGCTATTGGCTTGGCATTCTAGATTGGTAGCGACCACCGAAGAAATTGTGTCACACTCATTCACGATACCACCCATTCCCAAACAAAGTCAGCACACTACACATGTATGTGAGAAATTGGTGAGACTGACAAACAACTCTACTAGTGATAGAGGGCAAGCTAGCTACAAAACATCTAGCGTATACTTATATATGTGCACCGATGCAAGTGCCCATCAAGTGGCACATGTGTAGCTGCACTGTAGAATCTAAAAGTCGTACCAAATAATAGGTTTTTTTCGAAAAGGGGATACCCCGGCCTCTGCATCAGATCGATGCATACGGCCATCTTATTAAACCAAATAAGTTCCAACAAGGTCTCAAAGTCTCCTACTGAAAAGTGAACAAAGCTCACACAGAGCCAACATGGGCTAGAAACACAGACTAGTCATATAAAAGACGCCACAACCGGCTGGCTGAAAAAGAGATAGGTAAACTAATTGCCTATCCTATTACATGATCGCCATCCAAACCGGTTGAAGATATTCCGAGCTATCATCTCCCAGCGGATAGATCCAGTAACCAAACGCTTCCTGGCCTCCGCCGGAGTGAGTAGCGACCACGAACGGATCAACGCCGTGGCTCTAAAAATAACCTGCAAAAAATGAATATGTGTTGTCCTGTTAAAAACCAAATCATTTCTGCAATTCCAGAGCGCCCACACCAAGGCACAGACTCCTACACGAATATGTCTCGCTAACTCGGGCTCTACCCCGTTAAGCCACGTTCCAAATAACGTGTTGACTGAATTCGGTGGAGTAATATTAAAAGCAATATGGATCGTCCTCCATAAAACTTTAGCTAGCGGGCAATCAAGAAAAAGGTGTTTGATCGTCTCATCCCGATCACAGAAACTACACCTAGTAGATCCTGTCCAATTACGCTTTGTCAAGTTGTCCTTGGTTAAAATAACTTGTTTATGCAGAAACCACATAAACACTTTGATTTTTTAAAGGGACTTTGACAGCCCAAACATGTTTGGAACTAGGAATCGAGCTTGAATTGATAAATCAACATACATTGATTTAACAGTAAAAACTCCAGACCTAGTAAGCTTCCAGCATAATTCATCTGGGTGTTGGGAAAGCTGAATGTCCATCAGTCTCCTTACTAGATGCAGCCATTCTTCCCAACAATTACCCACTAATACCCTTCTGAACTGAATATTAAGGGGGATCGATTGTAATACCGTGGCAACAAAAGTCTCACGTCTTTGAACTATACGATACAAAGACGGGTATTGGATTGCTAAGGGTGTCTCTCCGAGCCAAGTATCCTCCCAGAATCGCGTACTGGCACCGTCACCAACAATAAACTTTGTCCTATTAAACAAGGACAACTTTACTTTCATAAGCCCTTTCCAAAAGGGTGAATCAGTCGGTCTTACTGTCACCTGAGACAGAGTTTTGGTTTGAAGATACTTGCTACGGAGGATTTGCGCCCAAGTGGCGTCAGTTCCACTTGATAACTTCCACAACCACTTGCTGAGAAGACATCTGTTCTTAACTTCAAGATTCTCAATACCAAGACCCCCTTGGTCTTTCGGTCTACAGATGATATCCCATTTGGCTAACCGATATTTTCTTTTAATCTCATCACCTTGCCAGAAGAAACGCGATCGATAGAAGTCCAGTCTTTTCCTAACTCCAACTGGAACTTCAAAGAACGACAAAAGAAACATAGGCATACTCGTGAGAACCGAATTTATCAGAATTAAACGGCCTCCGTACGACATGAGCTTGCCCTTCCAGCAACTCAGTTTCTTTTCAAATCGATCCTCGATGCACTTCCACTCTGTGTTTGTCAGCTTACGATGGTGGATTGGTATTCCTAAGTAGGTGAAAGGCAAAGCCCCCAAATCACACCCGAACAATTGCCTATAAGCCTCTTGTTCATCGTTGGCTCTACCAAAGCAGAACAACTCGCTTTTGTGAAAGTTAATTTTTAACCCGGTTAATTGTTCAAATAAGCATAACACCAGCTTCATATTTCTCGCCTTTTCCAAGTCATGCTCCATAAAGATGATTGTATCATCAGCATATTGGAGGATGGACACACCTCCATCAACTAGATGAGGTACCAGGCCACCCACTTGACCAGCCTCCTTGGCCCTTCCTATTAGAATTGCCAACATATCCACTACAATGTTAAACAAGATAGGGGACATCGGATCCCCTTGTCGCAGGCCCTTTTGTGTCTGGAAATAATGATCGATCTCATCATTCACTTTGATTCCAACACTCCCTTTTTGCGTATATGACTCAACCTGGCGTCGCCAGATTTCATCAAAGCCTTTCATACGCAACGCCTGTTGTAGGAATGGCCATTTAACTTTATCGTACGCTTTCTCGAAATCCACCTTAAATATGACTCCATCCAACTTTTTCGAGTGAATTTCATGGAGCGTTTCATGCACGACCACCACCCCTTCTAGAATGTTCCTATCCGGCATGAAAGCAGTTTGGGAATGATGCACCACAGAATGCGCAATCTGTGTGAGCCGATTAGTCCCAACCTTGGTGAAAATTTTGAAACTAACATTGAGAAGGCAGATCGGCCTAAACTGCTCGATTCTCACAGCATCCGTTTTCTTAGGAAGCAGTGTTGTTGTTCCAAAATTTAAGTGAAATAACTGAAGCTTCCAGAGAAAAGATCGTGAAACATTGGAAGTAAATCCCCCTTAATAATGTGCCAACATCTCTTGTAAAACTCCGCCGGGAATCCATCAGGCCCGGGAGCCTTATTGTTTTTCATCTGCGATATAGCATCAAACACCTCCTTCTCCGAGAATGGGGCAACCAGAATATCATTATCACGAGCAGTTAGTTGAGGCACATCCTCAATCCTGGACTCATCGAGGGATACACAACTGTCCTCCGGAGGTCCAAATAGCTGCTTATAATATTCGGTGATATAAAATTTCAGGTTGTCCTGCCCTACAATCGTTCCTTCCTCTTGCTCAAGCTGAAAGATTCTCTTCTTTCTGTGTTTGCCATTAGCAATCAAGTGAAAGAATTGAGTGTTTGCGTCCCCCTGGACCACTCTGCGAACCTTAGCCCGCAACGCTCACTTCAATTCTTCCTCACGGAGAAGTTCTTTCAACCTCATCTCCGCCTCGAGCTTAATCTGAAGCTCCGCAGATTGCAAAATCATGGACTCGGCTTTTATATCTAGGGCCTGAATCAGAGAAAGGAGCCTTTCCTTTTCAACTTTATAAACCCCACTAAGGTGCTTAGCCCATCCTCGTAGGAAACTTCTCAAATGCCTAATCTTGTTCTGCCAACGCTGGCAAGAGGTCGTGCCTCCTGCATCTTTAGCCCATTCCCTGGCTACCAGATTCAGGAAGCCTTCTCGTTCAAACCATGCAAGTTCGAAAGAAAATGTGTTTTTGTTTCCCACGTGGTTTGGCTCACCTGAGTCCACGAATAAAGGTGTGTGATCCGAGATTACGCGCGAGAGAACCTGGACCGTTACGAGAGGGAACTTTTGTTCCCACTCGACACTCGCGAGAACTCGATCCAGCTTCTCATACGTCGGGTTTGGCAACGCGTTAGCCCAGGTAAACTTTCTACCGGAAAGCTCTATCTCTCTCAGATCCAAGCTTTCAATAATGGTATTGAACATAAATGACCATCTTCCGTCAAAATTATCATTATTCTTTTCATCTCTCCTCCTAATGATATTGAAGTCACCCCCAACCAAAATTGGGAGCTGCTCAGATCCGCAAATTCGAACAAGGTCCGCCAAAAACTCCGGTTTAAACTCGGGTTGTGCGGCACCATACACCGCCACCAGAGCCCAGTTAAAACCATCGGCTTTGGACCTGACCCGAAATTTAACCGCAAAGTCACCCATCACTACACTACGAACTTCCAGTGAATCGCATCTCGCTCCAAGCAAGATCCCACCCGATCTTCCTCGCGGAGGAAGGCAATGCCAATCAAAATCGACACCACCCGATAAAGTATTGAGAAACTGGGGCGCAAAATTATCCCTACCAGTTTCAGAAAGAGCAATGAAATCTAATCGATGCTCAAGAGACGCCTCAGCAAGGAACCTTCTTTTAGCCAAGTCCTTAAGACCTCTGCTATTCCAAAAGATTCCTTTCATAGGTCATCATGAAATTTTTTGGCCGTTCGAATCCTAGCACTCCTACGAACCGCGGAAGCCGCATAAACCTTCCGCTTCCACTTACGCTTGGGTTTATCATGGTCCTCCATCCGGTCCTCATAACCGGGATCAGTTGGTCTTGCTACTGCATCCTCTAGAACTACATCCTCTTCCTCAGAATCAGGAGTGGATGGTGCAAGATCCGCACACAAATTATCGAGCACTCTTACCCCTAACGCATCAATCTCTGCATCGTTCATAGGTTTTACTGCTGCTAGGTTTCGAATAATATCTATAGCGCGTTCCGCTTCCAAATCTAGGAGATCATTAACCGAGTTAGAAATTTCATTACTGGTACTCCCTAGCGAAACTCCTAACTGGTTGGCATTATTAATAATCTCATCATTAGAAAAATGCAAAATAAAATTAGACATGTTGACTGACATACCAGTGGTGACCTCAACGTCACGAAGCTTGGCCGCCCTCATGACGCACCTCTGCTGCATGTCATCAACCTCCGGGTGGTCCTGGAGACGAGTACTCAACTGTCGCCCCGCCGAGACCGGGTCAGGGATCCCACCAAAAGCAACAACCTCCTCCCGAGTAAAACCTCGCGCTGAAGGGTCAGCCAAGGATACCGGAGGAAGCAGCGGAGGGCTCACAAACCAAATAATAGGTGGACAGAGGACAACAACCAACTTAAATTTTGCCACCACTTTGATGTAAACAGCCAAGTAGCTTGTATTGATCTCACATCATGGAAGTAGCTCTGGAGTTTTTTTGAAACTCGGCCCCTGAGAATCTCGATTTCTTAAAAAAGCAGAAGAAAGTTGTCCAGTTAATTTACGGAAAACCGGATTAAAACCGTTACAACACGTCCACAAAGAAGGGCACCCCGGCCGACCTGACACCTACAAGACCCACACACACCGCTGAGGCAAGGACACCGTCGAGGTTGCCTGCAATGTCATCGTCATCACCTCTCCTCGAGCAAGCGACTCCGACTTTGTCGCAGACGACCCGTCAAGGCCTCTCGAACGAACGACACACGAGAACCATGTTGGCCTAAGCCACAAAATCGGCCGGTGACGACGAGGACCAGACATCTCCGACTTTGATGACGAGCATCACATGAGAAAAGGAGCACGCTTGGCGCCAACAGAGACCGAAATGCCCATCGCATGGCATCGTTGCCGCCGTGTCGCCCCGCAACGCCGCAGCTCCGACTTCATGCTCAGAAGCAAGCCGACTGTCGAGGAACAAAGACCAGCCACAACCCTGCACATCTAGCCACCATTATCGTTGCCGCACAAGTCGCGGCGCCAGAACCTCCACACTGCCGGTCGGGCACCTGCCGACCGCAGCACCGTGTTCGTCTAGCACATGAGGAGCACGAACTGAACCCCTAGATCTTCAAGACGACGCCCCAAAGGAGGAAGCATCGATGTCGACGCCGTCGCCCGGCCCAACTGAGCCTTAGGCTTTCACCCACAGACCTGAGACCGAAGGTGTGTAGGGGATGAACTCCACAGCGGTGCCTCCAAGAAGGTGAAACGACGTCCATGGACGCCAACGCTACCGGCTGGTAAAAACCAAGCGAGCTTTCGCTCACAGCACCACCCAACACCACACCCACACGCACCGCATCTCCGCTAGCCCGCAGACCTCCCATGACGTCGCTGCGCCGACCACACATGAGAGCCACCTCAAACCTCCAGCGCCCACCACTGCACAGAGACCACCAAACTTCCAGGAGGTGGGCTGTCACCCCGCCCTCACACGCCGGAAGGACGCCAAGCCGAAGCCATCCAACCCGTCGGCGCTGCAGCCCCGAGCAGGCGGGTGCCCTAGCAGCCCGCCGCCGGAAGCACCGCCCGGGAAGCCATAGGGAGGCCGCCACACTGCGCAGCCGAGGGGGCCGGACCTCCCCCACCAGAAGACCGGCAGCCGCGCCGCCCGCACTGCCACGGCTGCCGACGAGAGCTCACACAGGACCGCCATCCCGCTGCCCAAACCGTCACGCAGTAATCCATTCAAGCCATGGTACAGATTTCTGATGATTTATCTACAGCTGATCTTCACTCGAAGTGGACGTAAAGAACATGAATCAGCCTACATGTACGCGAAACATTTTACTTGGTTCTTTCCACTAGCAATGTTAGATGATCAACGGGTTAAGCTAGTCTTCCGCAGTTCCGCTAGTCATAAACTAATCCCCATTGTGGAAAACGCAAAGATAAATATGTTCCTTCAATTAGAAATAGATTAAATTAGTTTTGTATATAAGCGTACAACAAACACGGGAGTTACTCGGTTTTGTTCAACTTACCAAACAACTTTGGCCCGCAGAGCGCAAAGTGGGAAGGCGACTTTTCACTCGATGGACACTAGAATTTGATCCAACACACTCTGTTATCGGGTCAACCTGATTATTAGTCCAGGTGAACCTTGCACCAACTCATGGGATCTCTCTAAGGGCCACCCAGGCAATGCAATCATTGAATAACCGCATTCAACGAAGGTTCACATTTGCCGAGCTTTTATCCTCGTGTGAGTCTAGCTCCTCTTTCATTTCTTTTTCTGTTCTTTTCACAATTATAAAGCCTGGATACCTTCCGGCAGCATCAGATTGCAGCTTCTGACCCTGTGTCTCACAATTGAGGGGTAAACTGCAAGGAGATGCAAAAAATCACGAAACAGCATACATAATTCAATGTATAATTCAATGTATAATTGAAGGATTGAGAAGAGAAAACGTGTTGTAAGAATAATGGGAGTAGTGGGAGCACTTATTGACAAGAAAGAAAGAGACAAACATAACATGGCGAAATGAAATTGATCGGAGTGTTGTGTTCAGGACATCGCTAGCTTCAACAGGTCAACATAGCATACAAACCTAGAGTGCTTCCTCATTCAATAGGTTCTTCTGAAAAGAATTTGACTGGATTGCTGCGTAATGTATTGTAAGGAAGAGTGAGTTAACCATACGGATGGAAAGATGCACTTGCAACATGATGCCGGCTAACGAACTAAGCGTGCGTGAGCGGCGACCTGATGGCGAATGGGTGTGCGGGGCGAGTGGCAACCTTGCAACCTTGGGGCACGCGCCGGAGTGCGAGGAGTAACCCCAGTGGGGCTGGACATGCAGGGATAGGCGGCGGCGCCGGAGCAATCGGCCACGGTGACCTCACGATCCATGGCGTCGCCCGGGGAGATGATTCAACTCCGTCGATCGAAACATAATTTTGTTATTTGCCACAGGGGAAGTTCGGTCGTTTCACCAGCCTGTAATTGTTGCGATACAAAAAAAGAAACGAAAGAGGAGCTAGTGGCATGCTAATCAAGGCGAGTTGACGCCTTGACTATCACAGGATCGCGGCAACCAATGATTTCACGATGCCACCCATTCCCAAAGTTGCATAGCACTATACATGTATATGAGTTAATGGCGAGATTGCAACGTCGACAACTCTACCAGCGGCAGAGGGCAAGCTAGCTAATACTCCAATGTTGGGCACAAGAGCCACCCGATGCCCAACATTTACTTATATATGTGCACTGACATTAAGTAGCACGAGGGTAACCGCACTTGAGAATCTAAAGGATGTATCAAATGGTAGATGAATGGAGGACAGCAACAACAACCAACTTCAATTTTGCCTCCCCTTGATGGACCGAGCCAATCTAGTATATGTTCCACGTGTCCTATTCCTTAATCTTCGACACCAACATCGCCAACGGCCGCTGCCGCAAGCCATGGCTCTTATACTTCTTTGGCGGCGGCAGGTCACACATGGATATGGAGTTTGGCACACTGGTGGATGTTAAGGGGGCTGTGCAGTCCTGTCTCGGTCGCAACACCGATCCGACGATGGCCCTGCGTCGATTCGGCACCAGCGACCCTCGACAGCCGGATCCGGCCATTCGGGACCACTGGGGCGATGGTCAATTGAAAAAGTCTTGTGGGGGAATCAAGGTCTGGGTGTGGGAAGGGAGCCGACGGGGGCTGCGGGGTGGCTTTGAGCAGCGCCGCAGTGTGAGCGGAGGGAGGGCGGGGGGTGTGGGGTAGAAGGGCCAAATTTATACTGAGACGACTGCGGTCACTCAAATATAAGTGTAAGCTGACGCATCGCTTAAATTTTTTCATGAGTTATTAAACCAGATAAGGGTTTGGTTAGATTCAATTTAACTCCTCAAAACGAAAAACTGAAGGAGTTATGTGGTTTTGAGGGGATCAACTAGAGATGCTCTCACTCTATAGTTTGTTGATTTCTGCTCTAAAGCATTTTTCCTACAAGTCATGTTTCAATAAATCTCTCTATGAACTGAAGCAAGCTCCGAGAGCATGGTACTCTCGTTTGAGCTCAAAATTGCAAACTCTTGGTTTTGTTGTATTCAAGTCTTATACATCACTATTTATTTACAATAAATTGAATACATCCATATTTGTGCTTATATATGTTGATAACATCATTTTTACAAGGTCATCCAATGAATCAGTGGTTGCTCTGTTAAAAGATTTGAAGTCGGAGTTTGCTCTTAAGGACTTAGGAGACTTGCATTATTTCCTTGGTATTGAGGTCAAGAAAAAAAGGTCGTCTTCACATATCTTAAGAAAAGTATGCACTTGATCTTCTGAGTAGAACTGGATTACAAAACTGCAAACCTTCATCAACACCACTATATATCCAGTTCAGATAAACTTTCCCTTACAAAAGGAGAACATTTAAATCAAGAGGATGGTACCAAATACAAGACTTGGTAGGTGAACTTCAGTACTTGACATTCACTAGGCCTGATATTTCTTTTGCTGTGAATAAGGTCTGGCAGTTCCTTCATGTACCAACTACTTCTCACCGAATTTCTGCCAAACGCATATTGAGATATGTGATAAACACATTAAGTGTTGGCCTAACCTTCAGTAAATCATCATCCACTATTGTCAGTGCTTTTTCTGATTTTGTCTGGCATGTTGCCTGGATGATAGAAGGTCAACTGGTGTGTTTGTGATTTTCTTTGAGCCAAACTTGATACCTTGGTGTGGAAGCAAACCAGCAACATTTTCATGATCAAGCACTGAGGCAGAATATAAGGCATTGGCAAATGCAACAACAGAAATCATTTGGGTGAAGTCCATGTTGAGAGAACTTGGTATAATTAGTACTCAAACTCCATGTCTCTGGTGTGACAACCTTGGTGACACATACTTATCAGCTAATCCTGTTTTTCATGCAAGGATCAAGCATATTGAAATTGATTATCACTTTGTAAGGGAAAGAATTGCGAGCAAGGAATTGGAGATCATATTTGTTCACTCAAGGGATCAAGTTCCAGACGGCTTTACAAAGGCCTTACCCATGAAATTATTTGAAGAGTTTAAGCATGATCTTAACTTAGGAAAGTTATGATTATGGAAGGGTGTTAAACAGGCAGGTTGTTGGCATTAGCCACACCATGACTTGTGCGTCACATTTTGTTAGGATAGAGATAGATTCTCTTTTGTTTACATCTATTTTTTATCTCCATCTCTCCCTCATGTAAATATCTTTCGGTTACCTCAACCAAACTAGCCTGTACTCCACCCATACAATCAATATATACACATGCGGCCCCCTATGTTGGGGGTAGAGACGATTCAACACTTTTGACCGTTCTGATTTTTTACTAGCTAGTTGTGATTTCGAGATGAGCATGGTGTTTTGGATGGATATATACACTCTAATTTAGTCATTTATTAGTTAAAAACTGTGTACACTAGTTTATGTTTTTACAACCTCTTTTTGTAGAATCGTGTACACTAGTTTAAATGCACTACTTAAGCTAATGTACTCATATGTGACAGAAAAATATATAACACATGCTTCCTGTCTCCCACCGTAATTAAAATTGGTAAGTTCCAATTGTATTGTACAAAGAAGTTCTTGGTTTGCCCACCTGCAGGCTTTGTAGCTACAAGTACCAACTTAGACTTGGGTTGCACTCAACCAAGAAAGTGGCTATTGCCATTCTCCAAAACACGGTCAAAGAGAAAACTACCTTCTGGAGGCTTCGGGGAAAAGTTAGGGCAACTGTGGAAGGGGGTGAAAACTCTAAATACTTTAACTAATAATGTACACGATTAGCTTAAGTAAACAATCCGCAGAGCTTGGACAACAATTTCGCAACCTCTGCCTCTCAAGGCCTGCAGAAGAAAACAATCCACTCTCTCACATAATGGACAACAATTCTTCTGGCACGATCAAAAAGCTGCCCACTCTCTCACATATATTGTTGCCTAGAACTTTTCGCTATCTAATTAACCTCTACCCCAACCTTACCTTTGGCCTCTTTTCCCTTGATGACACCTTCTCTGAAACAAAGATCACAGAGTCCTTCATTCATATGACCCCCTCGCTAGCCCCGGTCCAGATGGCTTCAGCCCGGCGTTCTATAGGAAATTTTGGCATCTTGCCAAGCCCACGAGCCTGAGTGTCTTCCATGACTCCTACCTAGGGCTTGCCAACCTAGAGAGCATCAACCGGGCCTTTATTGTAGTTCTACCCAAAAAGGATGAGGCTGGTTCCCCTGATGCTTTTAGGCCCATTGCCCTGCAAAACTGTCCGGTCAAAGCGATCACCAAATCTCTCACCAATTGGCTAAAATCTCTCATCCCCTCCCTCGTGCACAACTATCAAATTGGATTTATTTCGGGTCGTAATATTGCTTAGAACATCATCTTTGCCGCCGATATCATTAGTACCTACCACTCCCGCAAAGCCCCCACTATGGTCCTAAAACTGGACTTTAGGAAAGCGTTTGACTCAATTGCTTGGGCTTCTCTTAACAAGATCTTGGTCAGTCGGGGTTTTCCACAACGGTTCTACTCTTGGGTCAACAACATTCTGGCCAGTAGGAGAATGCAGTGCTCCTTAATGGAGTTCTGGCGAGTTGGATTAACTATAAAAATGGCATGCGACAAGGTGACCCGCTTTCACCTTGCCTCTTTATCATTGTTGCTGATGTACTTCAGCAAATGATCCTCAACTCCTATGATGACACGCACTTGCATCACCCGCTCTTTTCCCATCTACCGCCGGTCACTCACCAGTACGCCGATGACACGCTGATCATTGCTAATGCCTCTATAGTCGGGGCTGCTAAGCTCAAAACAATTCTAGACCACTATGCTCTTGCTACAGGGATAATTATAAATTTCTCCAAAACCACCATCATTCGTATTCACGTTGACTCATAGGCCGCCAAACAGATATCACTCACACTTAGCTGTTCCATTTCTTCCTTCCCCCAAACCTATCGCGGTCTACCGTTATCTCCTCTACGACCAACGGGTAATGCATTGCACCCTATCCTAGACTTGCAAGAAATTTCTATCGGGTTAGCATGCTAAGTTACTTTCCAAGGGTGACTGCATCATCCTTATTTCTGTTGTGCTGGACTCTATAATGGTGCACTTTATGTCGGTCTTCAAAATTCCCAAAGAAGTTCTGAAGAAAATTGATGCTCTTAGAAGTGCTTTCTTTTGGACTGTTGAGGAGACCTGTTCTGGCGCTCAATGTCTTATTGCTTGAAACAATGTCTGTAAACGGGAAAATTCTGGCGCTCAATCCCTTAGTCATAGTAGCTAGTGTTTTGCACCTCGGTATAGTCTCTAATATGCAGGATCGCCTAACCTCCGCAGCCTCCCAGGAATTGGCTTCACTTTTGTCTGTGTCACAAGATTTTATGCCATCTCCAGGGCCGGACTCAAGATTTCTTATTGGCGGCAAGGACTTCTCGGTTTGGTCAGCTTATGAACTTGTTCTTCGCACTGACAACTTCGACAGGAATGCTGCTCCGATCTGGGGCTCACATGTGCCAAACAAAGTGAAGGTTTTCGCTTGGCTCCTCTTAAATAACTGCCTCAACACCCGCGCCAATCTGCTCCGCAAAAACATCATTCTGAATGACCTATGCCCAAGATGTGGCGCTCCTCATGAAGACAATGTGCATCTCTTCCTCTCCTGTCCTCTCGCGCTCAGGATTGGCTAGTGGCTTGGTTTTTGTCCCCCTTACAGCCTGTGGCGGATCCAGGAATTAAACTTAGCCGGGGCGGAACATTTGAGGTACAGATTTTTTGATTGACAAATGCAAGTCCGCTGAACCAAATCCCATAAAATTCAAATATTAAGCTAGATGCATTCAAAAATTAACATAACCAATGATTTAAACAGTTCAATATACTCAACAAGTAGGTGATGTAACCACCCAAAACCACAAAATCTAACATGAACATCATAGAGAACTACTAACATGGACTCCCGTTTTTGAATGATTCATTCGGTGGCCCAAAATGTCCAACTACATGACTAATAGATGCCTACAGCAGGTGAACAAGTTGAATATCAATATATGTCTTAGAACGAGAAGGAAATGTATTGGAGTTGGACAACCTGCTGATTGCACTTGCTGTTTTTGCAAACTGTAGGTCCGCGTTTGCACGAGCTCGATGCTCTGCCGTCGCTGCCTCCTCCCACACCGGGGACATCTTCTTTTGGTTCGCTCATCCGCGTACGGTGGATCTGGATCAGGTCCCCAGCGGCCGGCGGCTGGTGGCTGGCGGCCCGGCGAGGCGGAGGTCTGTTTCGGCGAGCCGACGGCGGCTAGGTTTTAGTCTTGCTGGGTGCTGGCTTCCTGGCTCGATTTGGGAATTTCCCTTTTTTAGTACTATTTGGGTTTCCTGGATTGCATGTACGTGTTCGGTGGATTTCCTGGCTGCCGAGCTAACTATTGGGGCTATGGGCTGCTACGGGGCTTGTGTGTAACCCAATCCAGTGCAAATCCTCACATGTATCAGCCCATGTATACAAAACGAATCATATTTTAGTATACGGGATTTGGCTACCCGGGGCGGCTGACCATAGTCGCCCCTACCGTGGCGCCGCCACTGCTTACAGCGACACCCGGAGGCTATGGGAGGGACCTTGGGCTATGGGTGTTCCTATGGGGTCATGGCCTTTTGTCCTTCTCGAGATTCTATGGAAAATTTGGGATGCTCGGAACGCTATGGCTTTCCGCAACATGGATGTTCACTCCTCTCTCTTGGTAAAAGAGATCATTGCTGATCCAGACTTATGGTCACATCGTCTCTCCAAGTCTGGAGGTAAGGAAAACGTCTTCTCGTGGCGTTCCTTCATGTCCTCACGTGCAAACGTGCTTATGTAATTCTTGTAATACTTGCGGAGTGACCTGCTACTTTGAGTAATATATTCAGGTGGCGGAACTCCCCCGATGATTCTAAAAATTACAGTTATGTGATCTTTCAACCAGTCTAATCCAATAGGACCAGCGGGATTCAAGCGAGGCAGCAGCATTTTCCAGGTCATGTGCTTCAAAGTTCGACTCCCTAATTTCATGCTCGATCTTGAACACTTCAAAATCACCTTTAGGATTTCTGGATCATTTAAATTCCTTAGCCTCCTTGGTCATCTCGACACACATCAGCAAGTGCTCCCTTCTCATGTTTCCTAGACTGAAGCATCGATGTTGATCTTTGCAAAACTATCTGAAGGTGGCTTCCAGTGCTTGGCTCTTGCCATACAGATAGCTGGCTTCGCAGCCACAAAACGTTCAAGGATTAAGGCTAGATCACTTAAAATATTTCTAAGTAAAACAGAGGGTCGACGGCAGGGACTGATATTCTTATTCTTGGATTGCCATGCGCCAAGCCCACTATATCGCCCATAGACTGATCATCACCTTCTTAAATTCATCATCCTTCAGAGACCGTTGCTGAGATCGTGTAGCTATAGCCTCACATCTGGGTGCCTGCATGCAATCAAATGTCCAACCAAATCTTCATTAAGTAGGAGACTTATCTGCCAAATTTGTTATGAAACTAAACTGCGGCCAACTCATATTTGGACACTATATGGCCTCATTATCTACCTTAAAATGCTCCAAAAGTATATAGTCATATGGGCTATTGGCTAGATGCCCTAGGTTGGTAGCAACCACTCAAGAAATTGTGTTGCGCTCATTCACGATACCACCCATTTCCAAACAAAGTTGCACAGCATACATGTATATGAGAAATTGGTGAGATTGATAAACAAGTTTACTAGTGATAGACGACAAGCTAACTACTCCAATTTTGGGCACAAGAGCTAGAAAACGTCCAGCATATACTTATATATGTGCACCGATGCAAGTGTCAATTAAGTGGCACATGTGTAGCTGCACTGTAGAATCTAAAAGTCGTACCAAATAAAATGTGGACAGAGGATAACAACAACCAACTTAATTACTTAAATTTTCCCACCTCTTGATGCAGCAGCCAAGTAGCACGTATTGATCTCACGTCACAGAAGTAGCTCCGAAATTAGTAATCCATTCATGCCATGGTATTGGTTTCTGGTGATTTATCTGTAGCTGATCTTCATTTGAAGTGGACATAAAAACTCAAGATGCTCATTTGGCAAGTCAAGCACATGAATCAGCCTACATGTACCTGATACATTTAACCTGGTTCTTTCCACTAGCAATGTTAGATTATCAACGGGTTAGGCTAGTCTTCCGCTAGTTGTAAACTAATACCCATTGTGGAAAACATAAAGATAACTATGTTCCTTCAATTAGAAATAGATTAAATTATGTTTATATAGAATGTGTACAACAAAAATGGGAGTTACTCAGTTTTCATTCAAGAGCAAAGTGGGAAGGCGACTTCCCACTCGATGGACACTAGAACCCGATCCAGCACACTTTGTTATCAGGTCCACCTGGTTATCAGTCCAGGTGAACCTTGCACCAACTCACGCGATCTCTCTAATGGTGCCAGTCTGGAACAGTGGTGGAGGCCATGAACAATGTCCCGTGCTTTGCATACAATTCGACCCAGTGTATAGATACCTCTTCCGGCAGCATCAGGTTGCATCTTCTGACACTGTGTCTCCACACAATCAAAGGGTAAACTGCAAGTAGATGCAAAAAATCCTGAAACAACACCAGCCCTTACAAGTGAAATTCAATGTATAATTGAAGGATTGAGAAGAGAAAATGTGTTGTAAGGATAATGGGATTAACAGTAGCACTTATTGGCAAGAAAGAAAAGATAAACATAACATGGCAAAATGAAATTGACTGGAGCGCTGTAAATTCAATGTATAATTGAAGGATTGAGAAGAGAAAACATGTTGTAAGGATAATGGGATTAACAGTAGCACTTAGTGGCAAGAAAGAAGAGAGAAACATAACATGGCGAAATGAAATTGACTGGAGCGCTGTGTTCAGGACATCGCTAGCTTCAACAGGTCAACATAGCATACAAACCTAGAGTGCTTCCTGATTCAATAGGTTCTTCTGAAAAGAATTTGAATGGATTGCTGCGTAATGTATTGTAAGGAAGAGTGAGTTAACCATACGGATGGAAATATTCACTTGCAACATGATGCCGGCTAACGAACTGAGTGTGCGTGAAAGGTGACCCGGTGGCGAATGGGTGTGCTGGGCGAGTGGCAACCTAGCAACTTTGGAGCGCATGCTGGAGTGCGAGGAGTAGCCCAGTGGGGCTGGACATGCCGGGATAGGAGGTGCGCACCGGAGTAATCAGCCATAGTGAGCTGGCGATCCATGACATCACCCGGGGGAGATGAATCAACTCCACCGATCGAAACAGAATTTGGTTATTTGCCACAGGGGCAGTTTGGTCATTTCACCAACCTATAATTGTGGTGAAACAAAAAAGAAGGAATAAAAGAGGAGCCAGTGGCATGCTAATTAAGCCAAGTTGACGCCTTCACTATCCCAGGATCGCAGCAACCAATGATTTCACGAAGCTACCCATTCCCAAACAAAGTTGCATAGCACTATAGATGTATATGAGGTAATGGCGAGATTGCAATGCAGATAACTCCCCCAGCGGTAGAGGGCAAGCTAGCCACTCCAATTTAGGGCACAAGAGCCACCACATGTCCAACATTTACTTATATATGTGCATCGATGCAAGTTTCAATTAAGTAGCACGAGCGTAACCGCACTTGAAATCTAAAAGACGTATCATATAGTAGATGGATAGAGGACAACAACAACAACAACCAACTTCAATTTTGCTCCCCCCCCCCCTATGGAACGGGCCTATCTAGTACCGGTTCCACGTGTCCTAATCCTTAATCTCAACAGCTAGATCGCCATTAGCCGCTGCTGCAAGCCATGGCCCTTCGTCTTCTTTGGCGGTGGCAGGTCGCACATGGATACGGAGTTTGGCGCACTAGTGGGTGCTCAGGACGGCTGCACGGTCCTGTTTCGGTCGCAATGTCGATCCGACGATGGCCCGTGCTTATTCGGCGCAAACGAGCCTCGACAGCCGAATCTGGACATTTGGGGCCACCGGGGCGGCGACGGTCGATTGGAAGAGGGTTGTGGGGGAATCGAGGTCCGGGAGATGAATCAACTCCGCCGATCAAACATAATTTGGTTATTTGCCACAAGGGCAGTGGGCAATTTGGTCATTTCACCAACCTATAATTGTGGTGAAACAAAAAAGAAGGAATAGAAGAGGAGCCAGTGACATGCTAATTAAGCCAAGTTGACGCCTAGACTATCCCAGGATCGCAACAACCAATGATTTCACGAAGCCACCCATTCCCAAACAAAATTGCATAGCACTATAGATGTATATGAGGTAATGGCGAGATTGCAACGCAGATAACTCCCCCAGCGGTAGAGGGCAAGCTAGCTACTCCAATTTAGGGCACAAGTGTAACCGCACTTGAGAATCTAAAAAACGTATCAAATAGTAGATGGATAGAGGACAACAACAACAACAACCAACTTCAATTTTGTAGATAGAAGCTACCCTCGCCTGAAGGGTTTTCAGGTAGATACAGTGTCGGGCCAGCCCAATGCGAGATAACTGTACAACGGGTTTTTAGTATAGTTTTTTTGTGTGCGTTTCCTGTGTGGGTTTCTGTCAATTTTTTTCTAAAAGTTGTGTTCTTTTTTTCCTTTTCCTTTTCCTTTTCTTTTTTTTCTTTGGTTTTCTTTATTTCATTCTTGGGTTTCAGCGGGTTTCTTCATTTTTCTCTTATTTTATAACATGTTTCGCAGTTATGAATCAGTTTCTTTTGTTTTTCTGTGATTTCATTTTTGTTTATTATTTTTATTTTTCTCTTTACCTTTTTAAAATATTTTTCTTTTTTTCAACACACCTTTTTTCAGTGCAGATGTGTATTTTTAGTGTACGCATGGAACATTTTTTTATGCACATTGAACGTTTTCCATATACGTCAGTAACATTTTTTTATAGATGTTTTAAATTTTAAAATACAAGATTAACGTTTTTTTAATTACATGTTTTGGTGTATATTTTTTCTAATACATATAAAACATTTTTATATGTATTAACATTTCGGATACATGGGTAACATTTTTCCCAATACATGCTGTCAACATTATTTTGAGCATGTTAACATTTTTCTGTTAAATGTTTGTAAAAACATATGTGGACATTTTTTACATTTAAAAAAGTAATGTTAAACATTTTTTAATGTTTTAGTTCATTATTTGGGAACGTGTGTACGTTTTTTGAAATGTGACATACATTTTTTTGAATGATATGAAACATTAGTTTTAAATTTCTCTAAAAATTAGTTAAATTTAATAAACACTTTTAAAAATGTCATATACATTTTTCGTAACGAGTGAACACTTTTCAAATATTACCAACATTTTCTTTGAATGCTATCAACATTTTTTTAAATTTACGCTAACAAATTTTTTACATTGTATTAAAAAATTTTGAATTCTTGATTTTGTATATTTCTTAATAAATATAATTTTTTGAATGTATGGTATTGTTTTCGAAAATATGAGCAAAAGTAAATAAAATCGAATGAATAAACAAATAAAACTGAAGTAACCTGCAGTAGGATACTTGGGCCGGGCGAACCAGACGCTCGCTGTAGGCGAGGGGGGTTTCTATCTCGTGTCGGGCGAGGTATAGCCAATGTTTGGACATCTGTACTCTTAAATAGGAGAGCTCCTCTTCGGCGCCCTCAGCGCCGCTTAGGCCACCTGGCGCCCGAAGGCAAGCGGTAATAGGCCGGCCCAGCATAGCTCGCTAAAATAAATCGGACAAAAAGGAACAGTATTCTGCTAGTAGTGGGATTCAAACTAGGATGCGAACGCTGCAGCAGTAGACGCAACAACCACCGCGCCTGACTGTCTTTGACGATATCAATGCGAAAACACACACTACGAGACCCGTGGTTCAGTCCCAGTATAATTTATTTGAAAAAAAATGAAATATGAAAAAGAATTCACGAATTTGAAAAAACTTCATCAATTTTAAAAATAAGTTCATCACTTTTGAAAAAAGTTCATAAAAGTTCACAAATTTGCAAAGAGTTCACCGGATTTTTAAAAAAGTTCATCAATTTCGATCAAAAAGTTCACAGATTTAAAATATTTCATCAATTTTTATAAGAAAAGTTCACAAATTTGAAAAGAGTCCACGGAATTTTGAAAAAATTTCATGGGTTTGAAAAAAGTTCAGCAAATTTTGATAAAAAAGTTCACTTCTTTGAAAAAGGTTCACGGATTTTCAAAAAAAGTTCACAAATTTGAAAAGAGTTCACGGAATTTTTAAAAAAGTTCAGCAAATTTCGATAAAAAAGTTCACTTCTTTGAAAAAGGTGTAGGGGAACGTTGCAGAAAACAAAAAATTTCCTACGGTTTCACCAAGATCCATCTATGAGTTCATCTAGCAACGGGTGATCGGATTGCATCTACATACTTTTGTAGATCACGCGCGGAAGCGTTCAAAGAACGGGGATGAGGAAGGCGTACTCGACGTGATCCAAATCATCGGAGATCCTAGCGCCGAACGGACGGCACCTCCGCGTTCAACACACGTACGGTCAGCGTGACGTCTCCTTCTTCTTGATCCAGCAAGGAGGAAGGAGAGGTTGAGGAAGATGGCTCCAGCAACAGCACGACGGTGTGGTGGTGGTGGAGCTGCAGTACTCCGGCAGGGCTTCGCCAAGCACTATGGAGGAGGAGGATGTGTTGGAGAGGGAGAGGGAGGCACCAAAGGCGTGGGTTGAGAAGTCCTCCATCTCCCCACTATATATAGGAGGGCCAAGAGGGGGGGCGCCGGCCCTAGGAGATCCAATCTCCTAGGGGGGCGGCGGCCAAGGGAGGAATCTCTCCTCCCCAAGGCACCTAGGAGGTGCCTTCCCCCTTTGGGACTCTTCCCTTCTTGAACCCTAGGCGCATGGGCCTCTTGGGGCTGGTGCCCTTGGCCCATGTAGGCCAAGGCGCACACCCCTACAGCCCATGTGGCCCCCCGGGCCAGGTGGCCCCACCCGGTGGATCCCCGGGACCCTTTCGGTGGTCCCGGTACAATACCGATGACCCCAAAACTTGTCCGGATGCCCGAAATAGCACTTCCTATATATAATTCTTTACCTCCGGACCATTCCGGAACTCCTCATGACGTCCGGGATCTCCTCCGGGACTCCGAGCAACATTCGGGTTACTGCATATACATATCCCTACAACCCTAGCGTCACCAAACCTTAAGTGTGTAGACCCTACGGGTTCGGGAGACATGTAGACATGACCGAGATGACTCTCCGGTCAATAACCAACAGCGGGATCTGGATATCCATGTTGGCTCCCACATGCTCCTCGATGATCTCATCGGATGAACCACGATATCGAGGATTCAAGCAACCCCGTATACAATTCCCTTTGTCAATCGGTATGTTACTTGCCCGAGATTCGATCGTCGGTATCCCAATACCTAGTTCAATCTCGTTACCGGCAAGTCACTTTACTCGTATCATAATGCATGATCCCGTGACCAGACACTTGGTCACTTTGAGCTCATTATGATGATGCATTACCGAGTGGGCCCAGTGATACCTCTCCGTCATACGGAGTGACAAATCCCAGTCTTGATCCATGTCAACCCAACAGACACTTTCGGAGATACCCGTAGTATACCTTTATAGTCACCCAGTTACGTTGTGACGTTTGGTACACCCAAAGCACTCGTACGGTATCCAGGAGTTACACGATCTCATGGTCTAAGGAAAAGATACTTGACATTCGAAAACTCTAGCAAACGAACTATACGATCTTGTGCTATGTTTAGGATTGGGTCTTGTCCATCACATCATTCTCCTAATGATGTGATCTCGTTATCAATGACATCCAATGTCCATAGTCAGGAAACCATGACTATCTGTTGATCAACGAGCTAGTCAACTAGAGGCTTACTAGGGACATGTTGGTGTCTATTATTCACACATGTATTACGATTTCCGGATAACACAATTATAGCATGAATAAAGACAATTATCATGAACAAGGAAATATAATAATAATGCTTTTATTATTGCCTCTAGGGCATATTTCCAACAGTCTCCCACTGCACTAGAGTCAATAATCTAGTTACATTGTGATGAATCGAACACCCATGGAATTCTGGTGTTGATCATGTTTTGCTCTAGGGAGAGGTTTAGTCAACGGATCTCCTACATTCAGATCTGTATGGACTTTACAAATTTCTATGTCTCCATCTTGAACATTTTCACGAATGGAGTTGAAGCTACGCTTGATGTGCCTTGTCTTCTTGTGAAACCTGGGCTCCTTGGCAAGAGCAATAGCTCCAGTGTTGTCACAGAAAAGCTTGATCGGCCCCGACGCATTGGGTATGACTCCTAGGTCGGTGATGAACTCCTTCACCCAAATTGCTTCATGCGCTGCCTCCGAGGCTGCCATGTACTCCGCTTCACATGTAGATCCCGCCACGACGCTCTGCTTGCAACTGCACCAGCTTACTGCCCCACCATTCAATATATACACGTATCCGGTTTGTGACTTAGAGTCATCCAGATCTGTGTCGAAGCTAGCGTCGACGTAACCCTTTACGACGAGCTCTTCGTCACCTCCATAAACGAGAAACATTTCCTTAGTCCTTTTCAGGTACTTCAGGATATTCTTGACCGTTGTCCAGTGTTCCTTGCCGGGATTACTTTGGTACCTTCCTACCAAACTTACGGCAAGGTTTACATCAGGTCTGGTACACAGCATGGCATACATAATAGAACCTATGGCTGAGGCATAGGGGATGACGCTCATCTCTTCTATATCTTCTGCCGTGGTTGGACATTGAGCTGAGCTCAATTTCACACCTTGCAACACAGGCAAGAACCCCTTGTTAGACTGATCCATATTGAACTTCTTCAATATCTTATCAAGGTAGGTGCTTTGTGAAAGACCTATGAGGCGTCTTGATCTATCTCTGTAGATCTTGATGCACTAGTAGAAAACAGGGCTATGGTCCAGGCCGGCTCAGCCCATTAGTCCCGGTTCAGTGTAGAACCGGGACTAATGTGGGCATTGGTCCCGGTTCGTGAGCCCAGGGGGCCGGCCGGGCCACGTGGGCCATTGGTCCCGGTTCGTCTGGACCTTTTGGTCCCGGTTGGTGGGACGAACCGGGACCAATGGGCCTCGCTCCTGGCCCACCACCATTGGTCCCGGTTGGTGGCCTGAACCGGGACCAAAGGCTCCCCTTTAGTCCCGGTTCTTGCCTCAAACCGGGACCAATGAGGTGCCTATATATACCCTCGCCCGCGAGCAGAGCACTCCAGTGCTCTGTTTTTCTCTGGCCGGCGAGGGGAGGGGTTTGTGGTGCTCTAGCTCACCTCCTATGCACATGAGGTGTTCGATGGAATGCCCGAGCCACACTACTTAAACTTTCTCCTCTCGAAGCTCGACCTCCAAGCTCCATTTTCCTCGAGATTTGTCTAGATTTAGCGGTCCGTCACGCCCCGTCCCCGTCTTCACCGCCGTCGATCACCCGCGCTGATCTCATCACCGACACCACCGTGGTGAGCCTCTTGTTCTTATCTTCTTTCTGAAAGGAAAAATATTCTTACTTGTCTGTTTAGATAGATACTTGTATCATTTTCTTACATTTATTATTGCATCTTACATAGTGCGATGGTTTTGGTATCCGCCCCCGTCGGCCCTCGTCCTGTCTATGATTCGGATTTGGTATGTATATTATCTTCATAACTATTGGTTCATTTATTGTTTATGAAAATTATGCCGACCAACGTGACATAGATTTTATTTATCTAGGATGTATGTGAATCGGAAATGACAACCGACCCTATTGTCGAGAGGTTAAATTTAGTTGAAGAAGAAAACAATTTGTTGAAGGAAAAAATAAAAAAAATTGAGGAGGAGAAGATGATATTGGAGTTGCATGTTGCGGATGTCGTCGATGATCACAAGATCAAGATGGATGCAATGCGCTTGAAGATTAGAAAGATTAGAAAATATGCCATTCATACCGAGGCTTGGTATCATTATGCCGTTGGATCAATTGTTACCTTGGTTGCGATTATGATCGCATTTGTTTTCGCATTGAAATGTTTTACATAGTTTCAATGTATGGTTTAATTAATTAGATGCTCTGGAGAGCTATATGTTGTTAGATGAGAACTATGTATGCACTTTGGTTTTAATGTGATGATGAACTTCTATTAATTTGGACACTTAATTATATATAATGCACGCAGATGAACCGGCAATGGATGTACGGTGACAAACACACCCGCGAGTACATTAAGGGCGTGCATGAGTTTCTCGATGCGGCTGAGGCAAACAAGCAGAATGGTTTTATGTGTTGTCCATGCACTGAATGTGGGAATACGAGGTCTTACTCTAACCGGAAAATCCTCCACTCCCACCTGCTTTACAAGGGTTTCATGCCACACTATAATGTTTGGACGAGGCACGGAGAAATAGGGGTTATGATGGAAGACGGCGAAGAAGAAGAGTACGATGACAACTATGTGCCCCCTGAATACGGTGATGCTGCAACGGGGGGAGCTGGTGAAGATCAAGAGGAACCAGACGATGTGCCCAATGATGCTGCCACGGGTGAAGCTACTGAAGATCAAGAGGAACCAGACGATGTGCCCGATGATGATGATCTCCGCCGGGTCATTGTCAATGCAAGGACGCAATGCATTAGTCAAAAGGAGAAGCTGAAGTTCGATCGCATGTTAGAGGATCACAAAAAAGGGTTATACCCCAATTGCGAAGATGGCAACACAAAGCTTGGTACCGTACTGGAATTGCTGCAGTGGAAGGCAGAGAATGTTGTGGCTGACAAAGGATTTGAGAAGCTACTGAAAATATTGAAGAAGAAGCTTCCAAACGATAACGAATTACCCGACAGTACATACGCAGCAAAGAAGGTCGTATGCCCTCTAGGATTGGAGGTGGAGAAGATACATGCATGCCCTAATGACTGCATCCTCTACCGCGGTGCATACAAGGATCTGAACGCATGCCCGGTATGCGGTGCGTTGCGGTATAAGATCAGACGAGATGACCCTGGTGATGTTGACGGCGAGCCCCTCAGGAAGAGGGTTCCTGCGAAGGTGATGTGGTATGCTCCTATAATACCACGGTTGAAACGTCTGTTCAGAAACGAAGAGCATGCCAAGTTGATGCGATGGCACAGTGAGAACCGAAAGAAAGATGGGAAGTTGAGAGCACCCGCTGACGGGTCGCAGTGTAGAAAAATCGAGAGAATGTACTGGGATGAGTTTGCAAAGGACCCAAGGAATGTATGGTTTGCTTTAAGCGCGGATGGCATTAATCCTTTCGGGGAGCAGAGCAGCAATCACAGCACCTGGCCCGTGACTCTATGTATGTATAACCTTCCTCCTTGGATGTGCATGAAGCGGAAGTTCATTATGATGCCAGTTCTCATCCAAGGCCCTAAGCAACCCGGCAACGAAATTGATGTGTACCTAAGGCCATTAGTTGAAGAACTTTTACAGCTGTGGAATGGAAACGGTGTACGTACGTGGGATGAGCACAGACAGGAGGTATTTAACCTTAAGTCGTTGCTGTTCGTGACCATCAACGATTGGCCCGCTCTCAGTAACCTTTCAGGGTAGACAAACAAAGGATATCACGCATGCACACACTATTTAGATGACACTGAAAGTATATACCTGGACAAATGCAGGAAGAATGTGTACCTGGGCCATCGTCGATTTCTTCCGACCAACCATCAATGTCGAAAGAAAGGCAAGCATTTCAAAGGCGAGGCAGATTACCGGAAGAAGCCCGCCATGCGCACCGGTGATCACGTGCTTGCTATGGTCAATGATTTACACTACGTAATCTTTGGAAAGGGTCTCGGTGGACTAGCTGTTCCGAATGACGCTGAGGGACACGCACCCATGTGGAAGAAGAAATCTATATTTTGGGACCTACCCTACTGGAAAGACCTAGAGGTCCGCTCCTCAATCGACGTGATGCACGTGACGAAGAACCTTTGCGTGAACCTGCTAGGCTTCTTGGGCGTGTATGGGAAGACAAAAGATACACCTGAGGCACGAGAGGACCTGCAACGTTTGCACGAAAAAGACGGCATGCCTCCGAAGCAGTATAAAGGTCCTGCCAGCTACGCTCTTACGAAAGAAGAGAAAGAAATCTTCTTTGAATGCCTGCTCAGTATGAAGGTCACGACTGGCTTCTCGTCGAATATAAAGGGAATAATAAATATGCCAGAGAAAAAGTTTCAGAACCTGAAGTCTCATGACTGCCACGTGATTATGACACAACTGCTTCCGGTTGCATTGAGGGGGCTTCTATCGGAAAACGTTCGATTAGCCATTGTGAAGCTATGTGCATTCCTCAATGCAATCTCTCAGAAGGTGATCGATCCAGAAATCGTACCAAGGCTAAGGAGTGATGTGGCGCAATGTCTTGTCAGTTTCGAGCTGGTGTTCCCACCATCCTTCTTCAATATCATGACGCACGTCCTAGTTCATCTAGTCGACGAGATTGTCATCCTGAGGCCCGTATTTCTACACAATATGTTCCCCTTTGAGAGGTTCATGGGAGTCCTAAAGAAATATGTCCGTAACCGCGCTAGGCCAGAAGGAAGCATCTCCATGGGCCATCAAACAGAGGATGTTATCGGGTTTTGTGTTGACTTCATTCCTGGCCTTAACAAGATAGGTCTCCCTAAATCGCGGTATGAGGGGAGACTGACTGGAAAAGGCACTCTGGGAAGAGACTCAATAATATGCAGGGACGGATATTCTTGGTCTCAAGCACACTACACAGTTCTACAGAACTCTACCTTGGTGACCCCGTATGTCGATGAACACAAGAACAGTCTGCGCTCCAAACACCCGGAGCAGTGCGATGACTGGATTACATGTGAACACATCAGAACTTTTAGCAGTTGGTTGGAAACACGTCTCAGAGGTGACAACACTGTTTGTGATGAGTTGTACTTGTTGTCCAGGGGACCATCTTTTACTGCATTGACTTACAAAGGATACGAGATAAATGGGAATACATTTTACACGATCGCCCAAGATCAAAAGAGCACCAACCAAAACAGCGGTGTCCGTTTTGATGCAGCAACCGAGAGCGGAAAGGACACATATTATGGTTACATAGTGGACATATGGGAACTTGACTACGGACCTGATTTTAGGCCTTGTTTGGATACACAGTTTTACCAGTATTAGTTTTCCGCAGACTCACATAACCGCCTAACAAACTAAAACCATGTTTGGGCTTTCCACCAAAAACATGGATAAGCAGAATTTGGTTTCCACAAAACCAGGAATCTGCGTTTTGTGAAAAATGACTAATAGTTGTTTTTGGGAAAACACGATCGTAGAAACCCACCGCAACTGATTTTTTCCAGTTCCATTTTTTTCGCAACAAATCCATTAGCGCTAATTTTACATTCATCGGGAGTTTGGATGGCCGGCGTGCATGCAAATTGACCCTGAGCATCAGCTCTCTACCGTCGGCCTGTATGTCCATGGAAGCGGATGCCGCCGTCCGTGCGGGGTGAGTGGAAGCGTTCACTGCCGTGCGCGTGCCGTGTTGGCGAGGGGAAGTAGCCACCGCCATGCGCGTATGCCGGAGTCGTCAAGAAGAAGCGGTCGATGCCGTCGTCCGCGCGCGGCGAGTCGTCGACGGAAAGCGGCTGCTGCCATGCGCTCACGGCCAGCCCCCAGATGAAAGACGTTGCCGTCATCCACAACCAGCAGCTAAGCTTACCAAACATAGTTTTCTATAAACCGGTTATTCACAAAATAGTAGATAAAACTGGTTTTCCTAGAAATCAGCTGAAAACGCATTTTTTATAATCTTATCGCTTATCTCCATTATCCAAACAACTACTTAAGGTCCCTTTGTTTAAGTGCAAATGGGTCAATCTGTTAGGCGGCGGGGTACAGGTAGACCCACAGTACGGAATGACAACAGTGGATCTGAAAAATCTTGGGTACACTGACGAACCGTTCGTCCTAGCCAATGATGTGGCACAGGTTATCTATGTGAAGGACATGTCTACCAAACCGAGAAAAAGAAAAGATAAGGAAGCGAATACATCATACGATGAGCCAAAGCGCCACATAGTTCTTTCAGGAAAAAGGGACATCCTGGGAGTGGACGGCAAGACAGACATGTCTGAAGATTATGAAAAGTTTCATGAAATTCCTCCCTTCAATGTCAAGGCTGACCCAAGCATCCTGATAAACAATGAAGATTATCCATGGTTACGGCGCAATAAGCAAATGACACAAGCGAAGAAAAAGTGAAGACTTTCTCCCGCAATAAGCAAATGCTATGTGGGTGAAATTATGATACCATCCCAACTTTCAACTTTTTCAGAGTTCATTTGAAATGCTTTCATGTCTTATGGTTCGAAACTTTGATACTTCGAAAGTGATTGTCCATTTTGTACACGAAGTGCATCAAGTTTTTGTCGTAACCCTCTCTACTTTTTGGAACATGCTATGTGGGTGAAATGATGATACCATGCCAACTTTCAACCTTTTCAGAGTTCATTTTGAAATGCTTTCCAATTTCAGAGTCATTTAGCTCAAAGAATGAATTAATAGCAAACAGAATGAACTCCACAACTTTTATGAAAATAAAAACAATCAATTAAAATATTATGTTATGATCAACTAAAATAAAACTATAATATTCTTCAATAGCAAAAAGAATATAATTTTTGTGACCTAAAATCAAACTATAAGTATTTAATTGTAAGTATAAATAAAAAATAAATAGCAAAGAAGAAAAAAAATTCTATTTTTATAGTAAAGTTATTCATAAACCTAGTGATTCACACAAATTTTATAAAATTCCAATTTAAACTATTCAAAATTTTAAAACTAATGGCACTAACAGAAAGTTTATAATTTTTGTGACCTAAAAGCAAAAAAGAAATCACTAAAAAACTATAAGTATTTAGTTGTAAGTATAAATAAAAAATAAATAGAAAAAAAATTCTATTTTTATAGTAAAGCTATTCATAAACTAGTGATTCACACAAATTTTTAAAAATTCAAATTTAAACTATTCAAAATTTAAAACTAATGGCACTAACAGAAAGTTTATAATTTTTGTGACCTAAAAGCAAAAATAAATCACTAAAAAACTATAAGTATTTAGTTTTAAGTAGAAATAAAAAAATAAATAACCAAAAAATGTAGAAATAAAAAATAAAAAAACCAAAAAAATGCCTCCTACTGGGCCTCCACGGCCTGAATACGACTAGAAACCCTACATGGGCCAGGATTCAGGCCCGCAGAGGCCCAATAGGCCCACAGGCAGTAGCAAGTTTAGGCATGAAAGCCTGCATTAGAGAGGAGCTCGAATGGGGAGGCACAGCAGGGCTTATAAACCAGTGCCGGCGCCCTTCAGCTAGCGATGTGGGACTAAACTTTTGGGCGCTGGCAGCACAAGGGCATTGGTCCCGGTTGGTGGCACCAACCGGGACTAAAGGGGGCATTGGTCCCGGTTCGTGGCACCAACCGTGACCAATGCCCCCCTTTAGTCCCGGTTGGTGCCACCAACCGGGACCAAAGGCCGCCGCTTCCCGCCCTTTGGGCTGCTGAAAATTGGCCTTTGGTCCCGGTTGGTGGCACCAACCGGGACCAAACGGGGGCATTGGTCACGGTTTGTGCCACAAACCGGGACCATTGCTCTGGCTATATATACAACCCTTGCGAAATTTTCACCAACTGCTCCATTCCCCATCGCCGACGCCGCCAGGCTGCTCGTCCTCCTCGTCGCCGTCGCTGCGCCCTGCCCCATCGCCGTCGCCGTCGCCGCGCCCCGAGCCCCGCCTCCTCGATCGTCCTCCTCGTCGCCGTCGTCCGCCCTGCCCCGAGCCCCGCCTACTCGATCGTCCCCGTCGCTGCCGTGTGCCGCCCCGAGCCCGCGGTCGTCCCCGTCGCCGTGTGCCACCCTGCCCCGAGCTCGCTGCCGTCCGCCCTGCCCCGAGCCCCGCCTCCTCGATCGTCCCCGTCGCCGTGTGCCGCCCCGAGCCCGCGGCCGTCCCCGTCTCCCCATCGCCCCGCGCACGCCGTCCCCGTCGCCCGCATCCCCGAGCCCGCCGTAGCTCCTTTCCCGTCGCTGGCCTCCTCTCCCCGTCGCCGCCCGCCCCCAGTGAGCTCCCCCCTATCCCATCCCCGTCGCCGACGATGCCACCCATTGCCGCCGCCGCTCTCTGTTCATATATGCAAAAGTTACTTTTTTTTAGAAAATCATCTATATATGTTCAGAAAAGTTCTATATGAATGTGGCTATATATATATATGTTCAGAAAAGTTCTATATGTATGTGGCTATGTATGTGTATGTGGCTATGTGAATATGCAAAGAAGAGGAGATGAAGAAGATGATATATTTTCTTATTCGTGGGTGTGTCGAGAGGGTCATCGATAACTTTAGTGAATTTTAGGTTATTTTCATTTTAGGTCATTTTAGGCGGGGAAGAAGGGGAAGAAGAGGGAGAAGAAGAGGGGGTCGAGAGGGGGTCTAGGGTCGCCGAGGGGTCGAGGGTCGTCGAACATGAGAGGAGGAAGAGGATAAAAAAAGAAGAGGAATAAGAAAAGAAAAAAGAGGAGAAGAAAGAATAGAGGAGAAGATCTCTATTCTTTCTTCTCCTCTTTTTTTTCTTCTTCTTCCTCTTTTTTTTATCGGGAACGAGGGTCGTCGAGGGTCGCCGAGCGGTAGAGGAAGAAGAGGATAAAAAAGAAGAGGAAGAAAAAAAGAGAGGGGTCGACGGTCGCCTAGGGGTCGAGGGTCGAGAGGGGGTCTAGGGTCGCCGAGAGGGGAGAGGAAGACGGGGAGAAATAAATAAGAAGAAGAAAAAAGAAGAAAAAGAAGAGGAGAAGAAGAAAGGAATAGAGGAGAAGAAGAGAAAAATAGAATATATATTCTATTTTCTCTTTTCTCCTCTATTCCTTTCTTCTTCTCCTATTTTTTTTCTTCTTTTTTTTCTTCGACACGTGGGGGGGGGGTCGAGAACGTCGGACATTCATGAGAGAGGCGAAGAAGAAGGGGAAGAAGAGGGAGAAGAAGAGGAGAGGAAGAAGAGGAAGTCTTCTCCTCTATTCTTTCTTCTCTTCTTTTTTCTTCTTCTTCTTCCTCTTTATTTTATCGGGAACGAGGGTCGTCGAGAGGGTCGCCGAGCGGTAGAGGAGAAACCCTAAATAGAAAGTATCGTCGGTGTGAGATACATGTACCGTCGGTGTCGGACACTACACCCACATCCCACAAGTGGCGCGGGCTTCGACGCCCACGTCACTTGTGGGACGTGGATGTAGTGTCCGACACCGAAGGCCACATGTATCTCACACCCACGATACTTGCTAGCTATTTAGGGTTTCCTCTACCGAAAAGAAGAGGAGAAATAAATAAGAAGAAGAAAAAAGAAGAAAAAGAAGAGGAGAAGAAGAAAGGAATAGTGGAGAAGAAGAGAAAATAGAATATATTCTATTTTCTCTTTTCTCCACTATTCCTTTCTTCTTCTCCTCTTTTTTTTTCTTCTTTTCTTCTTCTTCTTCTTCTTCTTCTTATTCTTATTAGCCGGAAGTAGAGAGAGGTTTCCTAGTGTCAAAGTATTGAAGAAATCCATGCCTTCATCATTAGCCGGAAGTAACCAGGGCATGTTGGTACGAAGTTCTGCAAAGTTGTTTTGGAATGGAGTCCCGGATAGAATAATCCGCCTTTTGGTACCAATTCAGCAAAGGCCTTCCAAATAGCGATATTCGGAAGGCTCTTGCTGAACTTTGTACCAAAAGGCGGATTATCCTATCTGGGAGTCCGTTCCAGAACAACTTTGAAGAGCTTCGTACCATCATGCACATGTTACTTTCGCCTAATGATGAAGACATGGTTTTGTTGAATCCTGAGACACTACGCAACCTCCCGACCCCTCGGCGATCCTATCGAACATGAGAGGAAGAAGAGGATAAAAAAAGAAGAGGAAGAAGAAAAAAAGAGGAGAAGAAAGAATAGAGGAGATCTTCTCCTCTATTCTTTCTTCTCCTCTTATTTTTCTTCTTCTTCCTCTTTTTTTTATCGGGAACGAGGGTCGTCGAGGGACATAGATGTAGTGTCGTCGTTGTCGATATATACCCCCTCCCGATAGCTTACTATGATTAGGTAGCTAGTTCTACGTTTGGCACTAATATATCCATCTATCATGTTTGAATAATAATTGCCATGTTGTAAATATTTGTAGAAACTATGGACACCGCCCTAGACGAAGCAACAAAAGAAGCATTGTTGAGGGACCTAATCGCAGAAGGAAGTGATGCCATCTCGTTGTTTCTCAACGAAACCGATGGTCTGGAAGGAGAGGGTGAACAAGCTGGCTACGGTGACCTAGCCCGAAGAAACGAGGCCCGAAGAAAAAGTTGAGCTCGGATGAAAAGTTTGAGATCATAGCAATCGCGCCCGACGGCCAACCTATTGAACCCCTCCGGACAAAGAGCGCATTTGTTGCTCAGTGCGGGGTTCTGGTTAGGGACAAGATCCCGATAAGCATCCAGCAATGGTTTAAGCCGGCTACAGAAGACCCTGAGGTCTCTTATGTCAATGATATGCAGAAAAATGATCTTTGGACTGAGCTAAAGTCAAATTTCACCCTACCGCCTGAGGATAATCCAGAGAACCCAGTTAAAGAGAAATTAATCAAGTCTTTTGCTCTGAAGAGGATGGCAGAACTATTCAGGAGGTGGAAGAAAGAGCTGAATAAGTTTGTCGAAAATAATGAGACACCAGAATTTAAGGGCAGATATGAGAATATCAGAGATCACTGGCCCGCATTTGTGGCCCACAAGACATCGGAAAAGAGTAAGAAGATGTCGGCGACAAACAAGCAAAATGCTGCGAAGAAGAAGCTTCACCATCGCACGGGGTCAGGTGGCTACCTCGTAACCCGGCCTAAGTGGTCCAAGACTGAGAATGATCTGGTTCATAAAGGGATCAAACCAGAGACAATTAACTGGCCAGACCGTTGCCGGACTTGGTTCTTCGGGGCTGGCGGAACACTGGACCTTGTAACAGGGAAGTTCATTTGGACGAACGATCAAATGGACATACCAGTCAGTAAGCTTAAGCAGTATATCGAAGCAGCGCAGGAAGGGACGTTCTTTCCAGACAGAGAGAACGACGAGCTCACAATGGCCCTCGGGAATCCTGAGCACCCTGGACGGACACGAGGCACGCCAGGCTCCATTCCGTGGAAGGTTGGGTTTCCGGACGCAGGCGGTTACAAATCCCATGAGAGGAGGAAAAAAGTGCAGCAGACCCAAATGCAGGCGCTGCAAGCAAGGGTAGATGCGATAGAGGAACGAGAAGCAAATTGCAGCAAACGTACTGCCGAAGCCTCCCCCGAAGCTACCCCGCCATCTCAGCGCAGAAGCAGCGTGGCTTCCACCGAGCTGCTTCAGCCGGAGCATGCCTTGATGGCTCCTGCCAGCTATCCCGTGGATGCTATAACAGAGTCTCAAAATTGCCACCTTATGACGCAATGGATGAATTTGAAGGTCAAGGCGGTTGTTGGCTCTGTTTTTCCTACTGAACCCAGCGCAACTTTTCACTGCCGGCCGATTCCAGAAGGATATGCTAGGGTGATGGTGGATGAGATAACGGAGGGATTTGAGGACCTCCAGCTTGACCACCCTACCGATGAAGGGGAGACTCGGCTGGGGTCTGCTCTGAAGACTCCATGCCTATGGCGGAAGGAGCTCATCAACCTTCCGAACTGGACGCCACCGCCTCCTCCTCCTCCTCCGGCGAGTCAGGGCACTCAGCCTCCACCGCCTCCTCCTCCGGCGAGTGACGATCAGGGCCCTCGGCCGGCTCCTTCTCCGGCGCGCGGCGGCACTCCGCCTCCTTCTCCGCCTGCGCCGACGCGCCCGAGCAGCCAGCCTCCTCCTTCTCCGCCTCGTCAGCAAGGGTGGAAGAGACCTGCCGCCGCTCCAGCTGCTCCGGCACGTCGTAGTCCTTCTCCTCCGCCTCTTAAGCAAGTAAAGAAGACAACCGCTACGTCTGCTCGGTCGGCGTCTAGCAGTACAACCAGAGGCGGGAGGACATACAGATTCGGTCCTTCTCTGAAGACTCCAGAGAAGTTACCATACGAGAGGACCCAGGAGGAGAACGCCGAGATCGCGCGAGAAGAAGTGAAGAAATTCTTTGAAGGGGTGAAAGCAAAGAAACATCCACCTCCGGAGGAGAAGGTAGATCGGGTGAAAAGTGAAGCGCAGTCTGGCTGCCCTGACAAAACCACCGAAGTCTGATTCGCCGAAAGGAAACTATGACTGCATTATTGGAAAGGAATTTGCCGAAGCGGAGCGGTCGGGAAGTACTGTCAGTGATCAAAGGCTGAAAGAACGACGAGCTGGGAAACAAATTGCCCAGCTCGGCGAACAAGCGAAGCAATCGTGCCCCCCGCTCAAGGTGCCTAGCCACAACGTCGATAATGATCCGAGGATGGTGCCCGGTTATAGCAATCTTGCAGATTACCTGCCCGACGAAGTACATTATGAACCCATGGACGTGCAGATACAAAGATACGAGTACGGGAAGCCTCTCGTCAAAGATGAAAGATCTCTATCAACGATGATGCGAAGATTGCATGATTGGTACTTGAAAATCTGCAGAGACTCTGGGGGGAGGAGTACTTTGTATGCGAGAGTTAAACCGGAGCATGACCTCATTGGAATTGATCTGTTGCCTGTTCCATTTGAGGAGTTCTTTCAGTTTTTCAATCAATTGGCCCTCGATAAAGCAACGGTCACCTGCTACTGTCTGTAAGTAGTACTACTTCTGTCATTAAGTCTCTCTATATAGCTCAGCTCTTTCATTGCATGTATTTATAATTATCCTCACTATATTATGCAGATTGAAGATCGTCGAATTGAAGAAAATACAAATCGGTGATATTGGGTTCATTAACACAAATATCATAGATGCAACTCAGGTTAAATTTCATGTCGCAGATACCGAGGCCAACTTGCTACGATCGTTGGTAATAAATGAAAACAAAGATATAATACTCTTTCCTTACAACTTCAAGTGAGTGTTACTGTCTTGTGCATTTTCGGTTTCCCTTATGTATTAGTCAAGGTTATAGTAATGTAATTGATGAGTTATGCATGCGTGTGTAGTTTCCACTATATTCTCCTAGAGATTAAGCTTGAGCAGGGACTAGTAATTGTCTTAGACTCAAGACGAAAAGATCCCCAGGACTATGCGGACATGACTCAAATGCTCAAGAAGTAAGTTAAATTGATCATTATCCAACATATCAGCAACTTTGTTCATTTCCTGATATATCAAGTAATTGTTTTCTTTGTCTGGCAGGGTTTGGAAAAATTCACCAAAAAAGCTCTGGGACTCCCGAAGAAGCTGCAATTTAGACACCCGAAAGTAAGTACTATAGTAGCATGTTCCGCGCATCTCCTATTGATTCAAGCGCTAGTTTCATCAATACCATTTGGCATTCTTGCTTATCAGTTTGATTGACCTCTATTTCTTGTAAAGTGGTTGTGGCAGGAACAAGCGAATGATTTCTGTGGATACTACATTTGCGAGTCCATCCGCCACACGACCTGTGAGCGGGGCTACTCTGACGAACAATATGAAGTGCGTAATAAACAACATTCACAATTTTATTTTATTACCATAATTTGTGTTGAGTTTCATTCATTCATATATATATATATATATGTATTGACCCCCTTCTTCAAATTAGATGTTTCGGAAGCGGGATGAACTCCTAGCACCAGCTCGCATGCGAGCAATTCAAGAGGAATTGGCGGCATTCTTTCTTGACCACGTGATCCCTGAAGACGGAGAATTCTATGTGGACCCTAAGTCCGTATGATTACATTTGTAAGAGATAATTATTGTATATATGTAGCCGGTAGTGTCAGATAGATATACGAGAACTTGTTGTTCGACCAATCTCTCGGAGAAGGAGAGGTGGTCGATATCACTTCTCTCTGTATATATGCATATATGTTCATGACGATCTTCTGTTTCCTTCGTTTGCTTACTAGCTAACTAGCGTGTCTAGTCCTCTCTATATACGTATGTATAGTACGTAGCGTCGACCAAGCACGGACATAAGAGAGGACACTTCTCTCTATTAATTATAACTAGCTAACACAATATATGAAACACCTAAATTAACCCCGCAAAACCCCCAACCCCCCCCCTTTCAAAAAAAACAAAAACCCCAGCCACAGAAGTGCTGACGCGTGGATGCCTATTGGTCCCGGTTGGTGCCACCAACCGGGACCAAAGGGTCTCCTGACTGGGCTCTGCGCAATGCCCACGTGGAGGGCCTTTAGTCCCAGTTCTGGATTGAACCGGGACTAAAGGGGGGAGGTATTAGTACCGACACTTTAGTCCCGGTTCCGGAACCGGGACTAAAGGCCCTTACGAACCGGGACTATAGGCCCTTTTTCTACCAGTGATGCCTAATATATAAGCAGCTTCTCCAAGGTCCTTCATTGAAAAACTCTTATTCAAATAGGCCTTTATGCTGTCCAAGAGTTCTATATCATTTCCCATCAAAAGTATGCCATCTACATATAATATGAGAAATACTACAAAGCTCCAACTCACTTTCTTGTAAACACAGGCTTCTCCATAAGTCTGCGTAAACCCAAACGCTTTGATCATCTCATCAAAGCGAATGTTCCAACTCCGAGATGCTTGCACCAGCCCATAAATCGAGCGTTGGAGCTTACACACCTTGTCAGCATTCTTAGGATCGACAAAACCTTCCGGCTGCATCATATACAATTCTTCCTTAAGGAAACCATTAAGGAATGTCATTTTGACGTCCATTTGCCATATCTCATAATCGTAGAATGCGGCAATAGCTAACATGATTCGGACGGACTTTAGCTTCGCTACCGGTGAGAAAGTCTCATCGTCAACCCCTTGAACTTGTCGATAACCCTTAGCGACAAGCCGAGCTTTATAGATAGTCACATTACCATCCGCGTCTGTCTTCTTCTTAAAGATCCATTTATTTTCTATGGCTCACCGCTCAACAGGCAAGTCAGTCAAAGTCCATACTTCGTTTTCATACATGGATCCTATCTCGGATTTCATGGCTTCCAGCCATCTGTCGGAATCTGGGCCCGCCATCGCTTCTTCATAGTTCGAAGGTTCACCGTTGTCTAACAACATGATTTCCAAGACAGGGTTGCCGTACCACTCTGGTGCGGAACGTGTCCTTGTGGACCTTCGAATTTCAGTAGGAGCTTGATCAGAAGTATCTTGATCATCATCATTAACTTCCTCTCTAGTCGGTGCAGACACCTCAGGAACATTTTCTTGAGTTGCGCCATTTTCCGGTTCAAGAGGTAATACTTCATCAAGTTCTACTTTCCTCCCACTTACTTCTTTCGAGAGAAACTCTTTCTCTAGAAAGGACCCATTCTTGGCAACAAAGATCTTGCCTTCGGATCTGAGGTAGAAGGTATACCCAATAGTTTCTTTAGGGTATCCTATGAAGACGCATTTTTCCGATTTGGGTTCGAGCTTTTCAGGTTGAAGTTTCTTGACATAAGCATCGCATCCCCAAACTTTTAGAAACAACAGCTTAGGTTTCTTCCCAAACCATAATTCATACGGTGTCGTCTCAACGGATTTCGACGGAGCCCTATTTAAAGTGAATGCGGCAGTCTCTAAAGCATAGCCCCAAAAAGAAAGCAGTAAATCGGCAAGAGACATCATAGATCGCACCATATCTAATAGAGTGCGATTACGACGTTCGGACACACCATTACGCTGAGGTGTTCCAGGCGGCGTGAGTTGTGAAACTATTCCACATTTTCTTAAGTGCGTGCCAAACTCGTGACTCAAGTATTCTCCTCCGCGATCTGATCGCAGGAACTTGATTTTACTGTCATGTTGATTCTCAACCTCACTCTGAAATTCCTTGAACTTTTTAAAGGTTTTAGACTTGTGTTTCATTAAGTAGACATACCCATATCTACTCAAGTCATCAGTGAGGGTGAGAACATAACGATAGCCACCGCGAGCATCAACACTCATTGGACCGCACACATCAGTATGTATGATTTCCAATAAGTTGGTTGCTCGCTCCATTGTTCCTGAGAACGGAGTCTTGGTCATTTTACCCATGAGGCATGGTTCGCACGTGTCAAATGATTCGTAATCAAGAGACTCTAAAAGTCCATCAGCATGGAGCTTCTTCATGCGTTTGACACCTATGTGACCAAGGCGGCAGTGCCACAAGTATGTGGGACTATCATTATCAATCTTACACCTTTTGGTACTCACACTATGAACATATGTAGTATTACGCTCGAGATTCATTAAGAATAAACCATTCACCATCGGAGCATGACCATAAAACATATCTCTCATATAAATAGAACAACCATTATTCTCGGATTTAAATGAGTAGCCATCTCGAATTAAACGAGATCCTGATACAATGTTCATGCTCAAAGCTGGCACTAAATAACAATTATTAAGGTTTAAAACTAATCCCGAAGGTAAATGTAGAGGTAGCGTGCCGACGGCGATCACATTGACCTTGGAACCATTCCCGACTCGCATCGTCACCTCGTCCTTCGCCAGTCTCCGCTTATTCCGCAGCTCCTGTTTTGAGTTACAAATGTGAGCAACCGCACCGGTATCAAATACCCAGGAGCTACTACGAATACTGGTAAGGTACACATCAATTACATGTATATCACATATACCTTTCGTTTTGCCGGCCTTCTTGTCCGCTAAGTACTTGGGGCAGTTCCGCTTCCAGTGACCACTTCCCTTGCAATAAAAGCACTCAGTCTCGGGCTTGGGTCCATTCTTTGGCTTCTTCCCGGCAGCTTGCTTACCGGGCACGGCAACTCCCTTGCCGTCCTTCTTGAAGTTCTTCTTACCCTTGCCTTTCTTGAACTTAGTGGTTTTATTCACCATCAACACTTGATGTTCCTTTTTGACTTCTACCTCTGCTGATTTTAGCATTGCAAATAATTCAGGAATGGTCTTTTCCATCCCCTGCATATTGAAGTTCATCACAAAGCTCTTGTAGCTCGGTGGAAGCGACTGGAGGATTCTGTCAATGACCGCGTCATCCGGGAGATTAACTCCCAGCTGAGTCAAGCGGTTATGTAACCCAGACATGGTGAGTATGTGCTCACTGACAGAACTGTTTTCCTTCATCTTACAGCTGAAGAATTTGTCGGAGACTTCATATCTCTTGACCCGGGCATGAGCTTGAAAAACCATTTTCAGCTCTTCGAACATCTCATATGCTCCATATCTCTCAAAACGCTTTTGGAGCCCCGGCTCTAAGCTGTAAAGCATGCCGCACTGAACGAGGGAGTAGTCATCAACACGTGTCTGCCAAGCGTTCATAACGTCTTGGTTCTGTGGGACGGGTGTGTCACCTAGCGGTGCTTGTAGGACATAATCTTTCTTGGCAGCTATGAGGATGATCCTCAGGTTCCGGACCCAGTCTGTATAGTTGCTGCCATCGTCTTTCAGCTTGGTTTTCTCTAGGAACGCGTTGAAGTTGAGGACTACGTTGGCCATTTGATCTACAAGACATATTGTAAAGATTTTAGACTAAGTTCATGATAATTAAGTTCATCTAATCAAATTATACAATGAACTCCCACTTAGATAGACATCCCTCTAGTAATCTAAGTATAACATGATCCGAATTAACTAGGCCGTGTCCGATCATCACGTGAGACGGACTAGTCAACATCGGTGAACATCTTCATGTTGATTGTATCTTCTATACGACTCATGCTCGACCTTTCGGTCTTCTGTGTTCCTGAGGCCATGTCTGTACATGCTAGGCTCGTCAAGTCAACCTAAGTGTTTGCATGTGTAAATCTGTCTTACACCCGTTGTATGTGAACGTTAGAATCTAACACCCGATCATCACGTGGTGCTTCGAAACAACGTACTGTCGCAACGGTGCACAGTTAGGGGAAACACTTTCTTGAAATTATTATGAGGGATCATCTTATTTACTAACGTCGTTCTAAGCAAACAAGATGCAAAACATGATAAACATCACATGCAATCAAATAATAATAGTGACATGATATGGCCAATATCACATAGCTCCTTTGATCTCCATCTTGGGGCTCCATGATCATCTTGTCACCGGCATGACACCATGATCTCCATCATCATGATCTCCATCATCGTGTCTCCATGAAGTTGCTCGCCAACTATTACTTCTACTACTATGGCTAACGCGTTTAGCAATAAAGTAAAGTAATTTACATGGTGTTTATCAATGACACGCAGGTCATACAAAAAATAAAGACAACTTCTATGGCTCCTGCCGGTTGTCATATTCATCGACATGCAAGTCGTGATTCCTATTACAATAGCATGAACATCTCATACATCACATATATATCATTCATCATTCATCACAACCTTGGCCATATCATATCACAAAGCACTTGCTGCAAAAACAAGTTAGACGTCTTCTAATTGATGTTGCAAGTTTTACGTGGCTGAAGTAGGGTTCTAGCAAGAACGTTTTCTTACCTACGTGAAAGCCACAACGTGATTTGTCAACTTCTATTTACCCTTCATAAGGACCCTTTTCATCGAATCCGCTCCAACTAAAGTGGGAGAGACAGACACCCGCCAGCCACCTTATGCAACTTGTGCATGTTAGTCGGTGGAACCGGTCTCACGTAAGCGTACGTGTAAGGTTGGTCCGGGCCGCTTCATCCCACAATACTGTTGAAGCAAGATAAGACTAGTAGCGGCAAGAAAGTTGACAACATCTACGCCCACAACAAATTGTGTTCTACTCGTGCAAAAAGAACTACGCATAGACCTAGCTCATGATGCCACTATAGGGGAACGTTGCAGAAAACAAAAATTTTCCTACGGTTTCACCAAGATCCATCTATGAGTTCATCTAGCAACGGGTGATCGGATTGCATCTACATACCTTTGTAGATCACGCGTGGAAGCGTTCAAAGAACGGGGATGAGGAAGGCGTACTCGACATGATCCAAATCACCGGAGATCCTAGCGCCGAACGGACGGCACCTCCGCGTTCAACACACGTACGGTCAGCGTGACATCTCCTTCTTCTGATCCAGCAAGGAGGAAGGAGAGGTTGAGGAAGATGGCTCCAGCAGCAGCACGACGGCGTGGTGGTGGTGGAGCTGCAGTACTCCGGCAGGGCTTCGCCAAGCACTATGGAGGAGGAGGATGTGTTGGAGAGGGAGAGGGAGGCACCAAAGGCGTGGGTTGAGAAGTCCTCCATCTCCCCACTATATATAGGAGGGCCAAGGGGGGGGCGCCGGCCCTAGGAGATCCAATCTCCTAGGGGGGCGGCGGCCAAGGGAGGAATCCCTCCTCCCCAAGGCACCTAGGAGGTGCCTTCCCCCTTTGGGACTCTTCCCTTCTTGAACCCTAGGCGCATGGGCCTCTTGGGGCTGGTGCCCTTGGCCCATGTAGGCCAAGGCGCACACCCCTACAGCCCATGTGGCCCCCCGGGCCAGGTGGCCCCACCCGGTGGACCCCCGGGACCCTTCCAGTGGTCCCGGTACAATACCGGTGACCCCGAAACTTGTCCCGATGCCCGAAATAGCACTTCTATATATAATTCTTTACCTCCGGACCATTCCGGAACTCCTCATGACGTCCGGGATCTCATCCAGGACTCCGAACAACATTCGGGTTACTGCATATACATATCCCTACAACCCTAGCGTCACCGAACCTTAAGTGTGTAGACCCTACGGATTCGGGAGACATGTAGACATGACCGAGACGACTCTCCGGTCAATAACCAACAGCGGGATCTGGATATCCATGTTGGCTCCCACATGCTCCTCGATGATCTCATCGGATGAACCACGATGTCGAGGATTCAAGCAACCCCGTATACAATTCCCTTTGTCAATCGGTATGTTACTTGCCCGAGATTCGATCGTCGGTATCCCAATACCTCGTTCAATCTCGTTACCGGCAAGTCACTTTACTCGTACCGTAATGCATGATCCCGTGACCAGACACTTGGTCACTTTGAGCTCATTATGATGATGCATTACCGAGTGGGCCCAGTGATACCTCTCCGTCATACGGAGTGACAAATCCCAGTCTTGATCCATGTCAACCCAACAGACACTTCCGGAGATACCCGTAGTATGCCTTTATAGTCACCCAGTTACGTTGTGACGTTTGGTACACCCAAAGCACTCCTACGGTATCCGGGAGTTACACGATCTCATGGTCTAAGGAAAAGATACTTGACATTCGAAAACTCTAGCAAACGAACTATACGATCTTGTGCTATGTTTAGGATTGGGTCTTGTCCATCACATCATTCTCCTAATGATGTGATCTCGTTATCAATGACATCCAATGCCCATAGTCAGGAAACCATGACTATCTGTTGATCAACGAGCTAGTCAACTAGAGGCTTACTAGGGACATGTTGGTGTCTATTATTCACACATGTATTACGATTTCCGGATAACACAATTATAGCATGAATAAAGACAATTATCATGAATAAGGAAATATAATAATAATGCTTTTATTATTGCCTCTAGGGCATATTTCCAACAAAAGGTTCACGGATAAAAGTTCACAAATTCGAAAACTTCATTTAATTTTGAGGAAAAAGTTCAAGAATTGGGAAAATGTTCACTGGAGTTTTTGTTAAATCATGCATTTAAGAAAAAGAAAGGAACAAGAAAAGGAAAAAGGGGAAAGAAAAAGAAAGGAAAATGCAATAAAAGAATGAAAAGGATCTTGCAAATTAAAGCAACGTACTTGTGTAGTGGGCTACCGCAGCTTAGGTAGTTGGAGGGATGTTGATAGGTCGCGAGTTCGAATTTCCGCGGCGCAGGTTTTTGCAGTTTGAAACAGAAAAAATAGGTATAAATGGGCCGGCCCATCGCGCAGGGAGGGTATGCGCCCGTTTGCCAAAATGCCTGAAACGGGCGCTTAAGGCGCCGAATAGGGTTCGGCCTTAAATAGGGCACTCCATCAGTGTAGAAATGTTGGGTCAACAGCCCATAAGATAATTAAGACTGGACCTATTACTAATACGGCCTCATTTGCGTGGAGATGCCTCTTCTCTCTTAAAAGGGAACAAAACAAGTGTGAATCTTTTCCCTCAAAAAAAGGTGTGATTAGTTTGCTCCAACAAGTGTTTTTTCTTCTTATCTGAACTTTTCATATCTGCACTCCTTGTATCCAGATGGATAATGCATCATCATGGAAAGCTGCTTTTTTTTCCTTATCCTGATACGTATTAAGTGTGTGCCTACGTGGATGTGTGTCATCCAGTATACACTACTTTGGCGAAGCAAAATCTCATCATCACACAAGTGCAAAACTATCCAAATGTATTTGTTATGCAGCAACTAAAGTGATGTTTTCAGTTAGCGGTGCAGTAAACAAACAAGCATAAAAGCGAGCACTAGACAGAAGTTGGTACAGATATGTTTGAGAAGTTTGTAAGTTACGTGAAAAAGAAACACTTAACCAACGTGTACGAAAACCTTTCTAGAAATAATGATGTAGATGATCGTTAAAGTCAACACAGAAAGGATTTTCTATGTTTGCGTGCAGTCATATATAACTTTAACTCATGAGAGTTGATTAGAGCCACTCAACTTTCCAATTGTCGAAATTATCATATGTTCTACATATTTATCTTAACAAATCTTGTCTCTACATAAGTTCTAGGTAGATTTTGTTTGGCTATAAAAGCCACACACATCTCCCAACGCTAACATCAAGAAAACTTCTCTCTCCTCTTCAAGCAGCTATGGCAGCCACTGGTTTCGCTTCGCTCTCTTTTTACTTTTGCATTTTGCTCTTGTGCCATAGCTCCATGGCACAACTGTTTGGCATGAGCTTTAACCCATGGCAAAGCTCTCGCCAAGGGGGTTTCAGAGAGTGTACATTCAATAGGCTTCAAGCATCTACACCACTTCGTCAAGTGAGGTCACAAGCAGGCCTGACTGAGTATTTTGATGAGGAAAATGAGCAATTTCGTTGTGCTGGTGTATTTGTCATCCGCCGTGTAATCGAACCTCGTGGTTATTTGTTACCGCGATACCACAACACTCACGGATTAGTCTACATCATCCAAGGTTTGTGTAGTAATTTAATTAATATAGTTACCATTTCATCGAAAATGCCTTTTGGAGCTCGGCCTCCATGGAGGCCGGTTTTTGAAAAACACAAAAATCATGAAAATTCATATTTTTACAATTCAAAAAAATCTGAAAAAAATACAGATATACATGGAGGCATAACACACATGTGTGTAAATTTTTAGGACGAAATACGTTGAAATGAAGGCTGTGCAAAAAAAGACAAATCTGAGGCCTTTTAACACATGTTACTATTCATCCTCAAAGTCCAGAAATTTGTCTTTTTTCTATAGGTCGCATTTCGAAGTATTTCATCTTGAATTTTTACACACACATGCATTTCATCCGTGTATAGTTACATATTTATTTTCAGAATTTTTTGAAGTCAAAAAGTTTGAATTTTGAATTTTTCAAAAATAAAGGGCTCCATGGAGCTCGGTCACCAAAACGCCCTACTCCCATTTCATATTACTAATAGTTTCTTGAGATAAAGGTTACTATTTTTAGTATTTTATTTGTCAATAAGTTTCTAATACTAACATGCAGATATGTTGTCACCCAGGAAGTGGTTTCGCCGGATTGTCTTTTCCTGGATGCCCAGAGACATTCCAAAAGCAGTTTCAAAAATATGGGCAAGCACAATCCGTACAGGGTCAAAGCCAAAGCCAAAAGTTCAAAGATGAGCACCAAAAAGTTCACCGTTTCAGACAAGGAGATGTCATTGCACTACCGGCAGGCATTGTACATTGGTTCTACAATGACGGTGATGCGCCAATTGTGGCTATCTATGTTTTCGACGTAAACAACTATGCTAATCAACTTGAGCCTAGGCATAAGGTAACAAATGATCTTTGAGACAAATCTATGTGGGGTCAATAAGTCTATTCAACTAACCTGTTGTATTTAATGTAGTTTACAAAGTGACATGTTGTTTAATTTCTCTTCTTGATCAATCTTGTAGGAATTTTTGTTCGCTGGCAACTATAGGAGTTCGCAACTTCACTCTAGTCAAAACATATTCAGTGGTTTCGATGTTCGATTGCTTGCTGAGGCCTTGGGTACAAGTGGAAAAATAGCGCAAAGGCTTCAAAGTCAAAATGATGACATAATTCATGTGAATCATACCCTTAAATTTCTGAAGCCTGTTTTTACACAACAACGAGAGCCAGAATCCTACCCACACACTCAATATGAGGAAGGGCAATCTCAGGCAAAACACTCTCAGGAAGAGCAACCTCAAATGGGGCAGTCTCAGGGAGAGCAACCTCAAACGGGGCAGTCTCAGGGAAAGCACATTCAGGGAGAGCAACCTCAAATGGGGCAGTCTCAGGCAAAACACTATCAAGGAGACCAACCTGAAGAAGGGCAGGAAGGGCAATCTCAAGAAGAACAATCTCAGGCAAGGCCATATCCGGGATGTCAACCTCGTGCAGGGCAATCTCATGCATCACAATCAACTTATGGTGATTGGAATGGTTTGGAGGAGAACTTTTGTGATCATAAGCTAAGTGTGAACATCGACGATCCCAGTCGTGCTGACATATACAACCCGCGTGCCGGTACAATAACCCGTCTCAACACCCAAACGTTCCCCATCCTTAACATCGTGCAAATGAGTGCTACAAGAGTACATCTCTATCAGGTAATTATGATATTGTGTTTTTTCATACTCTTTTATATTCAAAGCTTCACAATGAAATTCTAACGTTATACCTTACATAATTTATGATCGCAGAATGCCATTATTTCACCATTATGGAACATTAATGCTCATAGTGTGATGTACATGATCCAAGGACATATCTGGGTTCAGGTTGTCAATGACCATGGTCGAAATGTGTACAATGGCCTTCTTAGCCCGGGGCAACTATTAATCATACCACAGAACTATGTTGTTATGAAGAAGGCACAACGTGATGGAAGCAAGTACATTGAATTCAAGACTAATGCGAACTCCATGGTTAGTCACATCGCGGGAAAGAGCTCAATCCTCGGCGCCTTGCCCGTTGATGTCATCGCCAATGCATACGGCATCTCTAGGACAGAAGCTCGAAGCCTCAAATTTAGCAGGGAAGAGGAGCTGGGAGTATTCGCTCCTAAATTCAGTCAAAGTATCTTCCATAGTTCTCCTACCAGCGAAGAAGAGTCATCTTAAGAGCGCATGAGCTAATGTCAAAACTAGCTCATGGACTAAAATAAACACATCATTGAGTGTGTAGCACTTTGATGTTTCCATATATGGTCGTCTCAATAAGATATCAACAAAGGTCCATTGTGTTTCATATGTTTACCTTTCTGGAAATTTCATGAACTTTGTTTTGCGAGTTGCATTCGCGAATTCTTCATCTAGATAGTGTGCATATGTTATCGTATTTGTACTACTATTCTATGTGGTAGTGGTTCTCGTTTCTCATTGTAGCGATACAAATTCTCACCATAGCAATAAACACCAATGTGTTTTTCGTTTGTGTTTGCACTGACATAAACATCACTCACTTGCTAACTAAGCCTAGTAAACACCAGTGTGTGGTGGCTACGGTCAGCTCAATACATTCTTCTATGTGCCATTGGCCCCATTTCACTTGTGTTGTCTTCTGCAAAAATCATATCATTGATGAATTAGAAGCTTTAGCAGAGGTTAGACCTCTATCTGAGCATGAAATCGAGATCAAGAATCAGTCGAATGCACAGATAGCTAACATGCTGCGTGAAGAGGAACTCAAATGGTACCAACATTCTAACTCTCAATTTATCCTGAAAGGTGATTCGAATACTAGATATTTCCATGGAGTCGCCAATGGCAGACACCGGAAGAAAATTATTCATTCCCTACAACAGGATGAGGGAGTGATTGAGGGGCATGAGCAACTTAAATCTTATATCACTAATTATTATAAAAATCTGTTCGGAGCCCCAGAGGAAGGAAACTTCTCGATGGATGAGACCCGAACAGATGACATCCCTCAGGTCTCTGATGAGGAAAACAACCTTCTAACAGCCCCATACTCCGAGGAGGAAATTAGAAAGGCGGTTTTCCTAATGGAGCATAACAAAGCCCCGGGTCCGGATGGTTTTCCCGCTGAGTTCTATCAGAAATTCTGGCAAGTCATCAAACCGGATCTCCTACTTTTGTTTACCGACCTACATGCTGGCCAACTAGAATTGTTTCGCTTAAACTTCGGTGAGATTATTTTATTACCTAAGGTTAATGAGGCAGAAAGGATACAACAATATAGACCTATTTGCCTCCTTAATGTTAGTTTTAAAATATTCATGAAGGTTGCGACTATTAGGCTGAATTCGGTTGCTGAACATGTGGTTCGGCCTTCACAGACAACTTTTATGCAAGGCAGACACATCCTAGATGGAGTTGTTATCCTTCATGAAACAGTCCATGAATTACACCGGAAAAAGTTAAATGGGGTGGTACTCAAAATAGACTTTGAAAAGGCTTATGACAAAGTCAAGTGGCCTTTTCTCCAACAGATTCTCAGAATGAAAGGATTTTCTGCAGAGTGGCGCGCGATGATCCATAGCTTCGTTTCTGGAGGTAGTGTTGCCATTAAGGTCAATGATGACGTTGGACACTATTTCCAAACGAAGAAGGGATTGCGACAGGGTGACTCGATATCGCCCATGCTATTCAATATAGTGGCGGATATGCTAGCGGTCATGATTGAGCGTGCCAAGGTTGATGGCCAAATTGATGGGGTAGTAAATCATCTAGTTGATGGTGGTCTCTCTATACTTCAATATGCTGATGATACGATTCTCTTCATGGATCATGACCTCGAGAAAGCAAGAAATCTGAAAGTGATTTTATCAGCATTCGAGCAACTCTCGGGTCTAAAGATCAATTTTCATAAAAGTGAATTGTTTTTCTTCGGCGAGGCTCAAGACGAGGCCCACCTGTACGCTGAACTGTTCGGATGCGGGTTGGGTCAGTTTCCGATCACATATTTGGGGATACCGATACATTATCGGAGACTCACAAATGCTGAATGGAAACACGTTGAGGAGAGACTGCAAAAAAGACTTAGCAGTTGGAAAGGTAAATTGATGTCTCTGGGTGGAAGATTGGTCCTCATAAATTCAGTACTTAGTAATATGGTACTATATATGATTTCCTTCTTCCAGTTACCGAAAGGAGTTTTACATAGATTGGATTACTTCCGATCAAGATTTTTTTGGCAAGGAGATAGTGAGAGAAAGAAATATCGACTGGCTAAATGGAGTGTGGTTTGCCGTCCCAAAGACCAAGGCGGATTGGGCATTCATGACCTTGAGGTTAAGAATAGGGCCCTCCTCGGCAAATGGTTGTTTAAATTACTAACAGAAGATGGTGTATGGCAAACCCTCCTAAGGAGGAAATATGTGGGTTCCAAGGCGGTATCCCAAGTATATTGGAAGCCTGGGGATTCCCACTTTTGGGCAGGTCTAATGGCTACGAAGAAATATTTCTTCTGCTATGGATCCTTCTCAATTAAGGACGGCTCGGAAATTAGATTCTGGGAGGACAAGTGGCTAGGAAATGCCACACTCCGGGAACAATATTCGGCTCTATACAACATTGTGCGCCACAAAGGTGATACTATCGCCACGGTAATGGAATCATTTCCGCCAAATGTGATGTTCAGAAGAGACTTAATTGGACCCAGACTCCATTCGTGGAATATCCTGCTCCAACGGTTGTCCACGGTGCAATTGTCACATGGGTCTGATGTATTCCGATGGAACCTCCATGGAAATGGACAATTCTCAGTGGATTCTATGTATAGAGCATTAATCCAATCCGATGTGCTAGTTGTTAATAACAAGAAAATCTGAAATATGAAGATACCTCTTAAGAATAAAATCTTTGCATGGTATCTTCGTCGCGGAGTCATTCTTACTAAAGATAACCTTATTAAGAGGAATTGGCGTGGAAGCCCGCAATGTGTATTTTGTCACCATGGGGAGACAATAAAACATTTATTCTTCCAATGCAAATTGGCTCGTTCTATATGGTCAGTCATCCAAATAGCTTCTGGCTTGTATCCTCCCTGTAGTGTTGCTAATGTATTTGGCAATTGGTTACATGGGATTGATCACAGGTTTAGAACTCTTCTCAGGGTGGGAGCGCTTGCCGTTATTTGGTCGCTTTGGCTATGTAGAAATGATAAGGTTTTTAACGATAAAAGTACTTCTCTGTTGCAGGTTATCTACAGATGTACCAGGACTCTTCATTTATGGTCCTCTTTACAACGCGTGGAGAATCGAGACTTGTTTACGGAGGTGTGTACACGATTGGAGGCTACGGCGAGGGATACTTTTACCCAACATGGGTGGCAGCATGATCTAAGGATTGGCCCCCCTCCACATTAGGCGTTATTCGGACTCTACATGTTTCGTTGTAATTCGCCTCTTTATTTTTATTTTATGTGAGAGAATCTTATTTGGCTGTGTGCATCTTAATTATGCAGAGGCCGAGTGTAATGCTTAAATCCTTTAAGTAATAAAGCGCCCCTTTTCAAAAAAAATGGTCGTTAGGTGAGTAATTTCTCATTCGCGCTTAAGACGAATGAACGGTGATGTAGATTTGTAGAGTGCCCTTGAGTTCTTCCTTTGCAATTGGGTTCAACTCATTTTTTATGTGGAAATTAGGTCTGGCCAATATCCAACTTGATATTTGATGCCCGCCACTTTTCTTTTGAAATTGTGGTTGTGCACTAACGATTGCAAATAAATTGGGCAGAAGCCCTGTGCGTTTGCCACCAAGTTTTCACCTCATTTGACCCATCTTTTCTTTTGTGAGTCTCAATGCTGGCAATAACGGAGGGGAGACTCATATGAAACATCCATTCGATGTGTTGGCCATCATTTGGCCATGTTGTCAACTATGAATATGAGAGCCAACATCAGCGCTCGAGCTCCTTCTCTTCCAGCTACCGCCGCGCACCTAGTTAGGCCATTCTAGACCCTACACGTGCATTTCCCACCTGAAACCGCCACGCCATCACCGGCGAGCCCGTTTGCCATCTCCGTGTATCCGTTCACGTGCCTTATTTCCCGCCAGAGGCCGCCGCCGAGTCCAAAATGGAAGCATATGAATGCAATTCATGGTATATCAAATGAAAGAAAAAACTATCAGACTTCCTCTTCATATCAGTTCATCGCAAGATGCAAAATAAAAAATGGTATCCTTGCTATTTAATTGCGCGCTACAGGTTCACTCACTGTGGCTGTCGATCTTTGTCTTGTATAATTAACAATGATTAAGATGACAATCTAAGCGTGCCCCATGAATCAAGTGAGTGCCACGTGCCGTGTGCAGGGCCAATAAGCCATACAAATTGATATATATATATATATATATAGTTTCGACTAAGGAAAAACATGATAGAGTATATATAGTTTCTTTAGGACTATATATGGTTTTTGACTAAGGAAAAACTTGATACTACATTATGGTTAATAACAACAAGCATGTGTATGTGTCTCGCAAGGCGCCATCGAGATGCAGCATAAAGACACCCGACAGCACATTATCTCACTACTATATGCCCGCCTTCTTGCTGATGATTCCTGCTAATTACTCCACCTCTCAAGAAATGCCAACCCTGCTGGTATGATGTGTGTGTCCTACTATTCTGCCGCCGGCTGGCTGGCATGTGTGCATCAGTGCATCGCCCATTGCTTGCTTACTGGTAGGAGTACAACCCTAGAAATGTTTTTTTACCTGCCGGTGGTAGCAATCTCGCTCGTGCCAGCGGTGCTCAAGATTTTATCTCGGGAAGATTAACTTAGTAGGCTACTTTGCTGATTGCACTCTCGTGATCTCCCTCGGAAAAAGCAAGGAATGATAGGCTACTGTAGCCTGTAGGTACTAGTTCACTTCAGTGCAACCGATATACGGACCGGGATGACGGAGTACGTACTGGTACTAACCAACCTACCGAGCTACCCCTAGCTGGTTAAACAAGTGCACTTGCTTAAGATCGAAGAGTAATCAAGTACCCCAGTACTGAAAAATACAGTAGTACTGTACTATATCCAGACATGGAGAGTGTCACTTGGAACATCCCCTACCGGAGTACGTAGTACAGTATTTTCTAGCCTTATTTATGGAGTACAATCATTCTACCTCTGGGCTCTGGCCTTTGTAGCCTTGTTGGTTTTTGAGACAAATGAGATAAGATGGGTTTATCATCCTTCACAATTGTGATGGCATCAGTCTGCCAATTGTGATGCCTGCCGTCTGCCCTAGCCTGTGTGCCCTGTGCGTATCCGTCTCGCCCTAACAGATGTGTGGTAGAAAACGTATAAAACTTTGGCATATAATACTGCACGGGATCGATGATGGATTTGTGCGGAAAGTGTCGTCGTCGTTAGTGGTGTGATGGTAACGTGTGGCCTGGTAATCAGAGCCAACCTTTGCCAATCCAAGGGTGTCTCGTGTACTCTACCGGAGTAGATTATTCAGTCGCCCGCCGGAGTATTGTATGTTATCCCAATGGTTTCAAGTGCAGTTCACGCAAACATGCATCCTCCACTCTGTACCCGCGCGCCGCGGATCTCACAACCCAAACCTCCAGTCTCTACGGTATACTACTTGTATAGGGTGGACTACAAGCTAGAGTCGTAGCAATACAGCCCATCAATCCATCCCCCACGTGATCGTCTCACGAACGTACTACCAGCTATGTTGCGTACTTGGCTGGCACTGTATTTGCAGGTACGTCGCGGAGACATGGTGGTAAGGCCAACTTCACCGCGCGACCCTAAACGGACGTCCATTTTGTTCTGTTTTTGTCTCTTTAGGTAGGGATTTGGGGTCGTATCCGGGCCTGTTCTGGGATGCGGTGGCGTGCGCCCAGCGCGCGGCCGCATCCTTTTGCCCCATCCTGTCCGTCAGGGCCAAGAATTGCCCAAATTTGCATTAAAACTAGTTTCGAACCCAAATATTTGTCTGAAAATTAAAATAGTTTTACAACCCAATTGAAATTGTCTTTAATAAAATAGTTTTACAACCAAATCGAAATTGTCTTGGCTGAACATAAAATGGACAAATACATCTATTAGTTGCCAACGTGATCCCACACGTGCTCAACCAAGTCATTTTAAAGATTCACATGAGTGTGCCAATCACGCATCTCACGGTGGAATTGGGCAAACTGTTCAAATGTGGCCGGGGCTTGGTGCAGGGGCTCAATATTTTCACCTTGATAATCAAATCCTTGGTCGAAGATACTCTCATCACGCTCGTCCTCGACGATCATGTTGTGCATGATCACACAAGCAGTTATCACCTCCCAAAGCTTCCTTTCATCCCATGACAGTGCAGGGTTTCGAACGATACCCCACCGGGATTGAAGCACACCAAAAGCATGTTTCACATCCTTTCTAACACTCTCTTGCATTTGGGCAAATCTCTTTCTCTTCTCACCTTGGGGTTTCGAGATTGTCTTCACAAAAGTTGACCACTGAGGATATATACCATCTGATAGATAGTATCCCTTGTTGTAATGGTGGCCGTTGATCTCAAAGTTGACAGGTGGGGAGTGGCCTTCTGCAAGCCTCGTGAAGACT